>NW_023994580.1:0-52500 GCF_015586225.1 Lucilia sericata | reverse complement strand
CTAGGCGATATGTAGGAGAACCATAGGCATGAAATGGGATCTTAGTCCTACTATGACAAATTGGCTTTATAAAAGTGTAATTAGACCAATTCTAGCTTATGCTTCAATAATCTGGTGGACTGCTTTGGACAAAAAGTGTAATACCAAACTACTACAGGGAGTTCAGCGTACATGCTGCTTGGGTATAAGTGGTGCCATGTGTACTACTTCAACCAAGGCTCTGGAAACGTTGGTAGATATTCCACCCATTGAAACATATATAAGATATGAGGCGGCGCTTACAGCCGAACGGCTCTTTACTTTAGGCGAACTGGCCAAAAACGGTTATAGGACACGTCATCAATGTATACTGGACACATTGGAAGGTTATACACATTCATAGGACGTGCCTGATCGCATACCAGACACAGAATATGTCGGAAACTTTTAAACGCTAATCCCAGATAGAATGTATTGGTCAAGCGGAACTTTAGAGCAAATACCGGTAGGAATCCGTTGCTACACGGATGGCTCTAAATTAGGGGACAAAGTGGGCCTGGGGTTCTATATTGAAGACCCAGGAACAGAAATATACCACCGTTTACCTAATCATAACACAAGCTTCCAGGCAGAAGTACGAGCAATAACGGAATGTGTAAATTGGATTAGAATAAATATGGCGCCCACAGGGCTTAATATATTTACCGACAGCCAGAAGGCAATTAGGGCGATATCAGGAGATAGAATTAAATCTAAGACCGTATTAGATTGTAAGAAAGCTTTAACTGAATACTCTCCCAGAGGTAAGGTTCACATCATATGGGTACCAGACCACTCGGGAGTAGTCGGCAACGAAAGGGCGAATGTAATAGCTTTAAAGGGAAGGGAGCTCGATGTAGTTAACCTGACAAACGCAAAACCATTCGACGCAACAAAAGCTGAATTAAAAATATGGATGAGAGAATCCCATAAGGCCTCTTGGAATAATGAAACGGTGGGTAGCACCACAAAGATTCTATGGGGTGACCCTGGTGAGAGCAAGACGAGAAATCTCCTCAAAATGGGCAAGTCTGAGGTTAGTATGATGGTACGTATTCTGAGTGGACACACAGGATTACGTGCACATCTATACATAATTGGACGTGCGGATTCAGAGGAATGTAGAGCATGTGGAGAGGACAGTGAAACTCTGGAGCACTTTCTTTGCCATTGTCAGGCATTCGTCGAAGTTAGATCCAAGTATCTTGGAAGTGATGTTATTCCGGAAATAACATTCTTAACCAACACCGATTGGAAGATTCTTAGGAATTACATCCAGGAAACTGAGTTTCTGAACATGGAAAAATAATACATTCAGTGAACAATTTTTTTTTCATGAATTGGAGCGCACAACAGGCCCGATAGTGGCCTAGGTGTATTTCTTCGGATTTGAAGTAGTATACATCCTCCTATCAACCTAACCTAACCTAACCTAAATATATGAAACAACATACTCCATTTAACTTTGCCATTTCCTAAGTAATATAGATCAGCACAGCATACATATAACATTGAAAACTTACAAATCAAATAGTCCATGTCCTAGAAATTACTTGGTTGTGGTTGAATCCGTAGATTTTGTCCCTGAGTGTATCTACGAATTCAAGTTTAATCAAGACATTTCCCATACATTTTATAAATATGACAGTAAATAAGTAAAAACATTAAATCATCTGCCAGTTAATCTGCCTAGATATGGTTAACATTGTTTTAAATTAGTTACAGGATTAAACTAGGCTTGAAATCCTCAAATAATTCTCTAACAACGCATAGTAAACCTGTTGCGTTCAGACTTTAGGTAATGAATATACCTGCATTAGCTGCCTGGATATTTAGAATTACCTAATACTTTTTAAATTAACGGTCTTAATTTTTACCATGAAAACCTTTTAGGAAATACTTAAAATCTCAATAATAGGTTATAATAAAGAAAAATTTCCATAAAAAACCCTAATAAAAACATTTAAAATATGGCCTTTTTGTCTAACACAACCTAAAATTATTATATCCACTATGCAGACAAATAAAACATTTAGCAGTCACACACACACATCACTTATTGCTAACCTTGTAAAATATGCTTAAAAGTTTGCAATAAAGCTACAATAACCAATTAAGTTTCCTTTGTGTTTTTTTTTCTTTATAAAGAGGAAATAGAAGAAATGGAAAACCCCCAACAAAGTTTTATTAACTAAACGTTTTTGGCACGTCAGATTTGTTAGGAATTCTTTGTGAAATCAATAACTGACAATCATTGCCAAAGTAACCATTATATTGGGCATTGAAATTTATGTATAAAGATGTCTAGAACATTTTATATATTCACACCATTTTTTTAAACAGGTGTTACAGTTATGGAAATTCTCTTGCTGTCAACATGTTTAGTACTATTCTAATTTGCTTAAGAATATTGTATTATACATTAACAGTTTGCAAATTATTTACGTTTGTATTCTATGCAATTTTGCTACGTACTTATCAATCTAATGGCTGAAGGAGGATCTCTTAACTGTGCAATTAGACTAAAAATCACTGGCGATTGATATTCATGCGAAGATATTCAGTAGTCTGTAAAACCCATTTTTTGTGAGTGTAGATCGAATATGATGTCTATGTGATCATGATGGTTCTAAAACAATGGATGATGGCTTCTATGTTTTGTATACCGGAATGAAAGATTTTTTCAACTTCCTGAGCAGTGTAGCGTTATGCTGTCTGAAATATCAGGGCTGTATATGGAATTAAGTTCTTCCGATTGATATTGGACTATAAGTATACCAACATCCAAGTCGATCTTAGTGTTATTGATGGTGTTTATACGAAATTGAACTTTGATCTTGAAGGCCGTACACCTTTAAACGTGATGGCGAAACCTTGCATTGCAGAAATGCACTAGATTACGGGTTATCAACAGATACCTTATAATACAACAGCGTATTCCCTTAATCGTATTTTACTAGCAAGAAATCCGCCGGGGTATGTTACCTTGATAATCTTCCCACATCTTGGTGTTATTGCAATCCGGGGGAAACAGGTGCTCCTAATACCTCTAGTCTGTCGTGACTATATACTGGTGATGATCGAATATATACTCGGTCTTTCCTTAGAATGATTTGAAATGAGATCGAACCAGAGAGCCACATAACCTGGTATCACTAGAACCGGTAGCTCACAGGGCAAAGTTTCGGACTTTGTTTTGTCCCAGTTCTTAGAGATGTTCCTTCGTGGTGTCAATGGTTTACACTTAAATTCGCGGGAATGGAATCTCGGACTGATACATGGTAAAATCTATAAATCGTGGTAAGTTCGGTGGTGTTGCCGAAGTCAACAGATATCTCACGGAGGAGTGACTGGGGCACTAATCGTTGGAAATGAGTTGGGTATACGTATCTTACCCGACAGTATACCTAGATTGAGGGTGTCGGATGTTGTTCTCTATGAGTGTGTCGGATGAATGAGAAGTGTGCTGGGTTCAATGGTCATAGATGAAAAGTATCTAATATAAGTGATCCATACCTTGATTTTTATACCATTGATTTTTATTCCTTTTCCAGGTAAGTTCATGGAAAACTCTATTCATACCAGATTAACCACAGTGTGTTCTCTGTGAGTAAGAACAAAGTCATCGGCTTATTTGATGGATTCGTGTTTCGGACTGCCGAATACGTATCTAGGTGCTGACTCAACAGAGGCCATCCCATCTGTGTGAAAGCTAAGCAACGGGAGGGCAATGATCAAGTATTAGATAGCTCGAGTATTTGAGCAAAGTGCTTGTACGTTCAAGTAAAATACGGTGGTGGTAATTCGTCTAAAAAGCTAACCCTGTGGATGAAAAAGACGACCGTGAAATTAGGTTCGCAAGAGAAGAGATCGGCTTAGTTATTTGGAATTATCATGCATGTAGGAAAAGGATTCGTGATCCATCGAGTCTACCTGTAGAATGGCGAAGATCATGTGGACGATATAGAACGCACAAGATCACAAGCCTTATTTAATCGTTTGAATATTTAAAAAATACTTCTACATAATCTGTTATGATGAAGAAAAAGAAGATAATGACTCGGATTTAACCAAGTTGAACACCCGAAAGATAAACTACATTATTCGTGTAACAAAATGGTGAACTAAAACGATAGTGCCAAAAAGGATCAATGTGATCCCTGTTCAAAGACATACAAATTTAAAAACACGTTTCAATGGGTTATAGTTTTAATATTCAAAATCCTTTAATGATTTAGAAACTTTTTATGCCCAAAAGGTATCCTAGATCTTAAATTATCGTTAAGTGTTACAATTAGAATAAAGGAAAATATTTACAAGATGAAGTCATAGACATTTTCAGAATAATTGACAACATCAGTTCTAACTACAACCGACTACAATCCTTAAAAAACTATTCTAAGGGAATGATAGCTATCTCTGGACGCTTGTGTTTTAGACAACAATATATTTCTATTACAAACAATAATCGCAATCTGACCATTATTTTTATTCAGATTACCAAACTGATTTTATTTATTTAGCATTTCTTTTATAATATTTATTGTCTTTCATAAATAACTTTGTTTACAAAGCAATCGAATTCTTGTGAGCTTTAACAACAAAACAATTTTCATTTATGTATTTTTTACAAAAAATAAATATTCCATATTTTGCAATATTCTTTCACAACAACGTCGTCAAGTTTGTAAACTGATAACATACTTTTTTTGCATTTGTTGCTGACGTTTTACTATATAGTATATTTTTAAGCCCCCCATGAACAGAAAATAATATTGTTTTTTTATGCATTTTATTATTTTATTTTTAAAAATATTTTTTTTTGTTCAATGAAAAATAACTATATACTCCACGTATTTACGACTTTCACGTACATTTTTTTCCCCGAACGAATGATACTATTGAAAACTACACAACTGCAACTACTGATCATCACATTTTTATTATTCTCCCTCCATTTTTTTTAGCTTGTTTTCATATTATTTGTCACAATTCTGAACTTAATAAAGTGTAAATCCCACCCATCCTCCTGTCTATTAACTCAAGAAATATGATGCAAGAAAGTATGGTTCAATTATCATTTTTATTTCAATATATTTTCTTACATGTATACTAAGTATGACTTGCAAATAAAAATACAATTATTTCAAAACATTTTCAAAATATGTCAGACGTGCTGCACACACATTATTCGTTCGTGATAATTGCCTATATATTCGATTATTTAAAATACAGATTGAAGAGTTCATAAAAATCACAAATAATTAAGAGATTAATAAATAAATAGCAGAATAACGAAAATTTTATATTTTGTAAGCAGACGACTTTAATATGAGCTTCGTAATGATTCCATTGAAGTTATTATATTCCCAGATTCTAAAAATTTTCGATCTTAAGAAATTTTGATTGAAAATATTTTTATTGATCTTCGTAAGAATTAATTCCGCAGTTCTTACTTTTTTAATTACTATAAATTTAATTTGAGAATTAATTTTAAAAAGTTTCAATATAGTTGAATTAATTCGGGAATAATTCCTATGAAATGATAAATTTATTTTAATTGACAAAATATTGTTAGAACTTGTAAAATTCGTCTTGGAACGATTTATACTTTTCATAAAATATTCTATAATTTAATAATTCAGTTGGATTGGATTCCATTTCAATTTTAGATATGTTTACTATTACATATTTAAAAAGTTCCAGTACAAACTGTCTAATAAACTAATTATATCTGTTCCATGTTTACAGTATTAAAACGTGCAAATCTATCGAATTATAAAATCATTGTGTGATCTTTTTTGTTTATTATTTCACAGACAGACTTGTAATTGAAATTGCAAATTTCCACATTTTTTGTAATTGTGTAATAAAATAAAAATGCATAGAAACAATAAAATTACAGTAAAAACTTGATAATACAGACTTGGTAATGATCTGTCATAAAGTTTACGTTCAAATGTTAAACTTCCAACAGTACAAAATCAAGGCAAATCTATACAAGGTGAAATCACTACCAAATTAAGAAAATTGAGTGCAATACGTTCGACAGCTTCGGGATACAATTTTCATGAACAAGAACAATCAGATATTGAAAAGACTTCGCCTTAAATCGATTTCGTTTGGAATTCGCTTTGAAATCTGCATTAATTAAGGTACAAATGGAAGTAAATTTATGTAAATTGGATAATTCGGACTTGGATATTTAAACATTTTTATGCTGATTGAGTGCTACATGCTATAAGCATGCTTATAGAGTTTTTACTGTATTGTGAATAACAACAACTTTTGTCGTCAATTGTATATATTTTATTTTTCAAAAATTTGTTGACTTTTAACTTATTTCAATTGTTTTCATTATTTTTTTTTTTAATTGAATGATTAATCCATCCCCTTGATTTTGTTTACACAAAAAAATAAATTAATTTATAGAAGTGTAACGCACTTTGTTTTTGCAATAACAAACAATTTTAATGCATTATGTATGTATTTTATAAACATAATAAAATATTAAATAGTTGCAAATTAATTTATTTATTTTATATAAATAAATAGCTAAAACCTATGTATGTGTTTATATTATTGGTAAATGTAATTAATCAGGGTTATTACTGTTTTCACTTTCACATTTTATATTAATACAATAAATAATATGCATTTTATTTGAAAATTTAGATATACTTTTTTATAAATCTTGTATAGAATCATATTAAAATGTTTCCTTAAAACTGATTCTATATTTCCGGTACAATAACGTTATTTTATACTTTCAGGAGTTTTTTTCTTAATACATATTAATATCCCAAAACAATTGTAAATTACAAATGCAATTTTTATAAAAAAAGTAGTTGGAAGTTATTATGAAAACTATCAAACAAACTCAATTAATGAAATTAAAAATTCGCCCCTCTTTCGGAATTCTCAAGTAACTTCTCCCTCGGAAACATTTCACAAGATTTACAACTTTGTTTCCACCTGATTATAGTAGTATCATGATTAAATAAACAATTTTATTTCCATTCTTATTATTTTTAAGTGTAAAACTTCCATGTAAACAACTTAATCGCATTGGAAGTATATTTATTGAATGCATTTTTTAAATTATCGTATGATATGAAATTTGTTTACTTATCGTATTGACATAGAGTAATCATACACAAACAAACACACACACTATGCATTGCACTCACTCACTTTTCGTCTCACACGCACTCACACTGGAATGTTTTTATTATTTACACATGTAATTGTTTTTGTAATAGACAATTGACGGTCAAAGGGGCTTGTTTGTTGTTTAGCTGAGAATAACAAAACAAAAAAAAATAAACAACAACTATAAAAAACATGTGATCATGTTAACCGCAGAAGTGTTTTTATTATTGTGAATTATAAAAATTCTCCAGAATTCTTTCTTTAGATATTTAACTAATTTCGCTTTATTGTTGTTGTTGTAACAGCAAAAACTATACAATAATCTGGTTCGGGGTTTCACATCAATGTCCTAGCCTAAAAATTGTGCTACATCAACTGAATGTGTCCATAAATTCATTGGATATGTAGGATTAGCTAAGCAATTAAGTATGTGGTATCGTGAGAACCTTGACCACATGCTGGACATTCATTGGAAGCGGCACGGTCTATGAGTGACCAGTAGACATTAAGCCTGTGCCAAAACTAATCCTGTTTTCCGCTGCAGGTTTTCTTCTATATCTGCTAAGGGCAGTGGGATACCTCCAAACATGACATTCATGCGGTATACTGCGACCACGGAATTGATGGCGCCTCTATGAATGTCGTTACGTACACGAGGACTGATCTATCCAACTGTGTGTTGTTAAAGTTGGGATGACTCCTTTGGTGATATCCTATAAGGTACTGGTTAGTCAACATGACTAGGGAGGACCTTCGTTTTCTCGTGTAGATGATATTCCGAGGTAATTTGTAATCAGCGCGTTACAGCTCCACTGACCAACCAATCGTTTTATATGCAGCTAACAAAGTTTCTAGGCCGACTAAGATTCTTATTGTTTCTACTTTGCAATTTGTGCGTGATTGCAGTGCATGAGCTGAGGAAGTAAATAGGCTGTTAAATGTCCCCAAGATTTTTAAAAAAAATCGAGTAGTAGAAACAGTAATGGACGAAAATTGTTAGACATTGATGTCAAGGTCTACTGGGGGACTAGAGCTAATACCGGTGGGAATTTGCTGCTATACGAAAGACTCTAAGCTGTCATGTATCGTATACACAAACATCAGATCAAACCGATCGGATACCAGAAGCAAAATTGTTAGACTTTTTTACAATAGTGATCTCAACCACATGGAATAATTGATGAACGGAAAGAACTACAAAAATCGTATAGTGTGTTAAATGCAGAGCATGTAGTGAGGAACATTGATTGGAAAATTGTAAAAAATTACGTCCTGAGACTGAGTTTCAAAACCATGGACGATATTTCCACATTTAAGATGATTCACATATCAAAAATTCATGATATCTTCCTCTTCAACCTAACCTATAATCTATTCGGCTTGAGTCGGTTATGAAAGAATTTTATTTTATATGGAAATTAACAGCCTCTGAATAAATCTTCATGAATATACAGCAATGAGATGTTTACATGACTTTACTTTATATAAACTCGCCTTGGAAACACCTCTGGATAAGAAGCCCCGGCAATCTTTTTACTTTCTTCTAGTACGATAACTTTGACTGAAATTTATTATTCACATAAAGCCAATGTATTTAGTACATTCTTGCTTAAATTAGTTTAAAATTAACCTAAAAACTTTCTCACAGAAAACAATAACATCCAATAGGAAGTTCAGCAATTAATTAACAGCAGGACATCTCTGTAATTTTAAAATCAAAACAAACAACTTGTTTTTAGTAGTATTATAACAACGCTTCACAAATGTAGGCCATTAACATTAAATGATCATTTTTGTTTTCTTTGTATTTTCTACATTTTTAAATACATATTTTTGTTGTTGTTGTTTCTATGAGTATCTTAAAGAGAAACTTGAACAGAGAGCAAAAGAATATACGATAAATTTGTTATGAATATCAACAACAATACAAGCTAAACAGCTGATTTCTTCCTTTGCTACGTTTGTTGTTGCTACTTTCAAATGTCTCAAACAAAAAATAATATTATCGGGTATTTTCCACTAAAACAAATAAATTTAGGCAGCAACATACGAAAAAAACACACCCATAAACTGTTCGAATGAGTGGCCAGGCAACGTAGACTAATTCTAGCGTTTATTGACTTCGTCAGATTGGTTTGTTGGTTTTCTAAAAAAAAAAAATAAAATACGGAAGGTAGAAACAAAAAATTTGTATGTGTATTCATACATAATAGTGGAAACAACACGTGAAGACATCATGCTTTTGAAAGCAACAACAAAATTGCGTGTTAATAATAGACTGCGTAAAGGGTAACGCAATAGTAGGAAAAGACTTTAAGTCGGCAGATAAAAGTTAATAATGGAAAGTCATATTTCAATAGGAGATAACGATTTTTACATAGGTTCAGAGGTTTATTGCCCATAAGATATTATTGACATCTGCCGGTATTTTGCCATGAAAAATGTTCTATTAAATTTGTTATTCCTCCATTTAGGAGCCCCATTTGACCATAAAAATAATTCACTAAAATTCAGAATATCGATAAACATCTTCCAGAATAGTTATACCAAGGCGCTTCTAATAATGTAAAATCCTTTCAACATTTGGCGTTAGACGGAATTTCGACTATATCCTAAAAATCAACAGTTTTATTTCTATTATTTTGTATCTTTTTTAACAAAAATGTATGTTTGAGACACCTGGTTTTGAAATATGTATTTCACGATGTTTTTCATCGGTTAAATAAAGAGGAAATATTAGCATCAGATACAGCAACAAACTCAGCAGTTTGACAAAGAGTCACTGCATCTGAAAATTACAGTAAGCGAGAGCGGACACAGACCGAAGTTTAGTTAAGCGAAAAGCCATATATTGACTGCTTTGGACTATAATTCGTACTATCTCTTTGTAATATATGGAGTGTCAATTAACTTCCTCCAAGGACAAGCGCATGTTTAAATAGCTAGTCACCTGTCGGTGGCTCGGAGTCACCCTAATTGGTAATTTTTCTCTCCCCACTTTTTGTCTAAATTGAGTTTTCAAATGTCTCTATTTGCTCTGGAGCAAATGCTTTTCCTGAACAGTAGATTAGCGTCATTGAGGCAAATTTGACAATTTTGTAATAAATATATGGATTAACTTTTACATTGTTTTACATTCAAGTTTCAAGATCGTTAAAATACAGAATGCATTCGATTTCGAATGCCTTAATTTTCCTTTGTTCTACTCCATGAATTTTTTAGCGTGATTTCCAGATTCAGAATCTACTGAAACATATTTAAACACAAAAATAAAAAAATATATATATATACATATATATATATATATATATATATATATATATATATATATATATATATATATATATATATATATATATATCTTGTTTTTATGTATTTGTAATTGTAGTGGTGTTCATTCACAAAAATGAACAAAAAAAGATCATCCCAGCTCGACTTTTATCATGATTTTATAAATTAACACACCCAAATGAAACGCTATGCGAAGAAAAAGAAGAAAATATTTCAACGTGACCACCTCATAAATTTGCACTGCGTAATCAATCGAAAAAAATAAACAAATAAGACTATTATAGTGGGCGCAGGCGAATCTTATACACTCTTCGAACAATACCGTTAGAATTTTCGACTTTTTGTGTTTTTATGAAAAATTTTATTTCCGATATCGTAATCATTTATGAACCGATTTTTCAGAAGTCTTCTACTAAATTCTTCTAAATACTTTTGTTAAATTGATAATATATAAATCCCGGATATACTAGATTAGATTGGAAGAAGAAAATTTATCGATGTGCTGCATTATACTATTCGGCTATACTAATATCAAAAAATTTTCAGTGTAAAGCGTCTCTGATCTTTAACGATTAGGTCCAGTTTAGAACGATTATATAGACATTTAAGACATTCAAAATCTAACTCAGCAACGCTTCCTTAGTTTTTCCGACAGCACTTGGGGTATGGATAAAGAAACATTGTTGGTTATCTACAAGACATACTGCCAATCACTGATAAATTATGCTTACCCAGTGCTGTCTCCTACATGACAACCAGTAGGCAAGTGTTCAAACACGATAAAAGGACTGTTCACTAGTCAAGGAACAAGCTGACAAGACAGTTCCTCCTGGGATGTTACCAGAGAAGTCATCATAACTTTAACTGTATGATACTATCCCGAGGAAGGGACTTCTGTATATATATACAGCAGTGTTGATCAATATTCATTGAGAAGACATAAAAACCTCGGTTACAGGTTACCTCATGATTGTCGTTCTGGGAGGCCGAACAAAAAGATAACTCTGGCACAACTAAGAAGGAGGTGGACGTCTACCGAAGCTACATAGATCGCTACGTCTCTAAAGTATGCCAAGCATGTGTCCAGGATCCCCATGATGCTTTCTATATAATCAACAATCTACCTTGACCTACTTTACTTTGTCCAATGGATTTGTGGTGTAATCCAGTAGAATAGGCAAAATTTTTTTAATAGAACAACTTGGAAACTTGTGAAATTGGACCGTAAGAACATATTAGGCTAAGTTCATGATATGCAGAAGAACCAATTGGAGTTTTTATAGAAATTAAAAATAGAGTAAAAAATTAACATTAGCTATACAAGATGATGGGTAAAAGAAGTACTACCATGGTTTTATTTTGAACCACGAAACGTCTATTCTGCATAAATAAAAACAAGTATATAAATATTATCAGCATTAAATATAAACATATTTCTGTATATTCCGACAAATGAAAAATAGCAACAATTTTAAATAAATTTGCCAATACTATCTTATTAAAAACAACTCATACACATCTTAATGAAAGACGCGTGCCATTTTATCTCGAAATAAAAATAACAAAATTCAATGAAATTATTGTATAACCCTTTACTATAGAAAACTTGTCAAAATGAGAAAAAAACGTGCTGTCATTTGATTAAACAATATTATCGTATGTATGTATATAAACATGTTTGTGGTTGTGTTTTTGTTTGTTTGTCTATATCAACATGTGCTGTAACAAAGAAATTTTTGAAGAGAGTTAAGTTTAGACGTACAGTATGTAAGTATTCCCATATGTATCTTGTAATTTTTTGCAAAAACAAACAATTCAGGGTTACACCTAGAGAAATTTTTGTATATACTTATAACTGATCTTGTAATAAAATATATAGATCAAAATATTAATATATAAATGGACCATTTGTTTATATAAACATTATACAAACGCCATCAAAACTTTGTCAACAATTTGAATTGTTTTATTGTTCTACAATATGTTATGCTCGGTAACAGATCTGAATGTTTAATTATTTTGCCATTAAAAAAAAAAAAACAAAATAATTGCAGTTTATTATACATCATACGACCAAATATAAGTAAATATATTTATTAATATTTTTAACAGAGTTGCCATAATCAGATGTTTAAAAAAATCGCAATTCTTAAATTTATCACAATAAGATCGCATAAAACTTATTTTATGAATATATTATCAATAGGAGACTTCAGATTGGATTGCAGTTGATATTTTTGTTATATAGTGGGTGGCAACTGACAGCTGTCATGATCAGTATGCAAATAATCGCGAATTTATAATACAACTTGAGCAGACTCCACACTAAGTTAGTCACCGTTGGACTTTTGGAAAGTTTCACCAGTCAATGTTAGAAGACAAAGTTAGAGTTAGAAACTTTAGACTATCATTGATATGTCAAATGTAACATCTTAAACATTGTTCACTTTATATTTAAAACAGCCACACTAATAATATCTCACAAATTCCCAGTGTACTCTCCTCCATTTAATACCATTTAAAACTTGAGTTTAAGTATGACTCAGCAGATTTTCAAAAAAATGGCAAGCCTGATTTAAACCAGAAAATGAGTACAATGGTCATTTTGTTTTTGGAGAAATCAATATAATTTTATAGCTTTGTCACAAAGTCGTCCACAATAAAGAATTATACAATACATTGATAAGTTTTAAACAGAAAGAAAAAGTATGATAACAAAATATTAAACTAAACTAAAAAACTATTCTCTCAGACGATACAATAACAATGGCAGACAAGTGGTCATACATATAAATCAGTGCTGTTAACGCTAAAGTGTTTAATATTAAAATAGCGTTTTTTTAATCAATCAAAAACTTGCAGCATGCTTATAAGTGTTGCTCTTCTAAGAAGATTATGCACTACTGTTGACGTTTGAGACATTAAGTTAGACGTACAGTGCTCTCCCATTCGGAGGATGCTGCGATTTTTTTGGACAAGTACTGGCGATGTAAACAATCTGTAATATCGAATCTGAATATGTGAACGTTTCTTTTTTAATTTATAAATAGAATAAAGATATATATCAATGGAATTTCTGAACAATTTGTTGGCTCTCAAAATCGAATACGGCAATGTTTTCTCTCAGCTTTGAACAACGAAGAACATACACTCTAAAATTTGTGGGCAAGAAATGATATTGTTGAGATTCTGTAGGAATATAAAAAATCAATCTAAAACTCTCAAAACATAATAGAAATAGGAACAGCCGAAAGATGCGCCCTTTTAAAAGGATACTATAAATAATTAGCTATAAGAGTCTCAAATTCGAATATTATAACATTTACTTAAAACTGCTATAAGGCTCTCAAATTCGAATACGTTAACATTTACTTAAAACTGGTACTGAGGGTTTCACCGATCATGAACTGCTTTAGCATAAAATAAAAAGAATCCTAAATAAGCGTTAATTCAATTTTATGACCGACAAATACGAATACGAGAAAATTTATTTAAAACTGATACTGAGAGTTGAGAGAAGAAGAGTTAAAATTGCTCAAAACTCACAATCAAAAAGATGCGCTGTCAAGAGTAAAGTGGGAATCTAGGGAAATTGGACCGACAAAACTAAATACGAGGACATTTATCTAAAACTAGTATTGAAAGTTGATATCAGTATCGATCGTAATCGTACATATACCATCGCAATCCCTCGATCATGAGCTGTTTTAGCACAAAATTGAATGAATAAAGTGCTGAAACTCCTCAAAATTCACGACTAAAATGAAGCAAAGTGTACGGGATCAAGTACTACGTGAACATTTACAGAGAATTGAACACAATATCAATCGTAAAACTAAGAGAAGAAAGTGTTAAAATGCATCAAAGCGAAGTGCTGTTAAGAACACTGTCTAGAAAACTATTGAAGTTGGACCGAAAAAAAACATAATAGCAAAGTTCAGCAGAAAAGGTGCTTCGAATTCGAAGATTTTGAACGGTTTACAGCTACTCTTTTTCTTTAGATGTCATCGAGAGGTTTTCGTCAAAATAAGATCGAAAGACTGGTATGTTTGAATTAACCAGCACAAGTTCTAAAGTAAAGTATACTAAGTGCTCTAACCAATAACTTATTTTGAGGTCGATCTTACCAAATAAGACATCTAATAACATTAACTGATAATGTCTTGTGACAAGGTGAGTTTTCACCATAATCTAATTGTATCCAATATTGGTCAACATAATGGAAAGTTTACTTAAAACTCCTACTTTATAGATCAAACTACTTCCGAATCGAGTGCCAACGCCATTGTAGCCATTGCCCGTATATGTATACGTCAACAGTACGAAGCTTTTAACAGTGATAACAATGGTTGGTAATGGTGCCACCGATGTTGAAGCCGTTCCTTCTGCAAACTACTTTGTTGACTTTGGCGGCAATGTGAAAAAGATTTAAAACTAATTACTGCTCAGGCAGCCAATAATTATATGTCATTGAAGGATTTTCGCAAATCCTCACACTTAACAGGTAGAAATCATTATTTTAGGTGTTTTTAACCCAAAATTGACATCACTTTAATCGAAAACAAGTGAGCTATTTGTTGTTTATATTGAAAACATACTATATACTATGTATGTTATTGTGTTACTACGCGCGATCAGCAGGCAAACGGCAGCAAGCAAGCAGTACAATAAATGAGTGTGTATATTGTTTTTGTTTGTTGTTGTATTCAATATTTTTTTTATTTTTGCCTGTCGTACTATTGGAAAAAAACTGACATTTTATACTCACTCACCATTCGTATATAAAAGAGTTTTCCTATACACAAATTTACAGCAAATAAAATCAGTTACAAATTGCTAGTCTGGCGGGCAACAACGTTGTGTTAAAATATATATTTTAAATAAATTATAATTGATGAAAATAAAAGTACAAAGAATTTTTTAGAAAAGTAAAACATTTGCTGTGAAAGTGATCTTGAATTAAATAAAAGTGATCTACAATCAAGAATACTTTATGCAAACATTCTGTTGAGAGCGGGGAAATTTTTCTTGACATATGAATTAATTTTATCGCAAAAATACCATAAACAAAACGTGCTTTATCTAAATAAATAGATATACTATATATACATAACGTATTTTTGCTAAAAAAAGAAAAATAAATAAATTTATCACAATGAATTCTACAATTGGATTAAGTCTTGGACGTACAGCTACAAATGGTTGTGCGACAGCAGCCATGAATGGAGCCGCCACTTGTCATGCAGTAGCAGCTGCTACACTTAACGGCAGTAATCTTCATACTATGGAGACAAAATGCAAAAATCCCGAGCTGGCAGCCAAGATTATCAAACAATCGCATATTGTGTGTTTTGATGTTGATTCCACAGTGATCCAAGAAGAAGGTATCGATGAATTGGCCGATTATTGTGGCAAAGGATCAGAGGTGGCTCGCGTTACCAAAGAGGCTATGGGTGGTTCTATGACTTTTCAAGATGCCCTTAAAATCCGTCTAGACATCATTAGACCTAGCCAACAGCAAATTAAGGATTTTGTCAAACTACGCCCTAGCACCTTGACACGTAATGTTAAGCGTTTCGTAGAACAACTTAAAGCTGAAGGAAAACAGGTTTATCTTATTTCTGGTGGTTTCGATTGTCTCATAGAACCGGTTGCCAACGAGTTGGGTATCCCACTTTCACATTTATATGCCAATAAATTATTCTTCGACTACAATGGCGAGTATGCTGCTTTTGATATAGATCAACCTACTTCCAAATCGGGTGGCAAAGCAGTTGCCATTGCCCATATACGTCAACAATACGAAGCTGATACAGTGATAACAATGGTTGGTGATGGTGCCACCGATCTTGAAGCTGTTCCACCTGCCAATTACTTTGTTTGTTTTGGCGGCAATGTATTGCGCCCTGAAGTACAAAAGCGTGCTCAGTATTATGTAACGGATTTTGATCAATTAATGCATTGATTCGAAGAAATAACAAAGAGCAATTAAGTAAATTATATAAGAAAAGAAGTATTTCATTTAATATGTATACCTGACTGTAGGTAGTAGTAGTAGCATTTACTATCTGTATGTAGATTATGAAAAAAAAAATCGTGTAAATAAGAATTTTTAGTTTTAATTATTGTTATTAAAAAAATTTAATACAAATGTTAGTTAGCAATTTAGTTATTTTTAATTAATTGTATTCAAAAGTACATACTATTTTTGTAATATTGTTTTGTAATAAAAAAATGCAAAGAAAACATTTGTTTTGTTATTTTTCATTTGTTGAGTAAAATGTTAAGAACATTTTAGTTAAAATGTATACAGGTATGTATTTGTAACAGTGCTTAAGAGAACTACAAAACTCTTCAAGTATTACTCTTAAAATAAGAGTAAATAAAAGAGAGAGAGAAAGATGAAAGCTTGCCAGATTTTTCACAAACAAATTTAAACCGCTTGAAGTTTGAAATAATTGGAAATGATTAAAATCAACTACAGATAACATAAGAGAAACACTGTACTCTTTAATGATATTCTCTTAAAATAATTTAAAAGTAGCTACGAGATTTTTAATTTTTTTACGATATCAAAATCCAGGAACCAAGTATGAAGTATTTATTTGAAAAATATTATTTTTTTTGTTTGAAATCATCATCTTCAGAACTGATTCCGTAAAATAGTTACAAAGCAGACATTCATTTTATAGACATTCTATAGGGACTGCTACTAAAGCGTGACTATTAGTAAATATGTATATGATTATACCTTTGGGATTTTCGATAGAATGTAAGCCAATTTATGGTCCATTTAATAACAGATACTACAGCTTGAAGAATGCTACATTCTGAATCTAATTTTGATTCAATGAAAATTACTTATTTATGTCTCGTCACAATCATATAGGCCCCTGCCGGGATTTAACTTCAGTATTCGAAGAAACACATGACCGAAAGCCTTTATCAAAGAATACCTTCGGAAATGCAATAGTGATAATTGGAAAGGATTAAAGTTCCAATTATCAGAAGTTTTACAGTAATGACCATTGCTAACTGTTTCCTAAGTAGATCCACTAGCAGCCAATTTAGCAAAAAATAATAAGGCATTGATGGCAGTAGGTCCAATTATAAGAAGTATAGTCGATTTCAATAGTTTTTCAAGAAGATCTCGATTAACTACAGCGTCAAATAGCCAGTTGACGTTTTCAGGACTTAAACTCAATAACTTGAACAAAAACTCATAACTTTACTATAGACGTATTATTAAAATTTTTAAATAACTGGGTCGTTGAATCAAGACCAATAGGTTATGCCATTTGAACTAGATAAGTCTACAGATCTTTAGGATTAGCTGAACTGTCAAAGGTGGAGGGTGTTATATGGAACCACCTGCTGGACATATGGCTCCATCTAGAACTCTTTTGTGTTAGAACTACAACTGCTTGACGCTGCATTGTGTGTTCTTCATTTGCAATAATTTGTGGGCGACTTCAAAGTACGATATTTATACGATAATCTGCAACTGCTGGGTCTACTGTATCTCAATAGATATCGTTGAGTGCTGGCTGCCATGTACGATACGTCATCATGCTTATAACGTAGTTATCGTACATGTGAAGATCTTTTCTGACATGCATCGGAAGAGAATCAAAATGCCTTATATAGTAGTAAGGATGATGCCTCCGATGGCATCCCAGAAGGAGCTGCAATGAAATCATGTTATTGTGATCCTTAACCTGTAAAATCTTAGTTTCCTCGTGAAAATGTTATTCTGAGGACATCTAGAGGTGAAAGGATCGCGCCCTGAGGATCACATTGTTTAATTCTACGCTATTAAGAATCTCTAAACTCGACGAACTACTGACTACCGCCCAAATAATTTACGTTCCATCTCTTCGTATTAACGTATAATGATGGGTATCACTTAGCTATAAGGACCACAGTGGAGCCTCATAATTAACCACTGAGCTACCAATCGTTTTATATGTTGCTAAGAAGATTTCTTTGTCCATACAGTAAGTGCTTTTTTTGTTTTCACATCGCAACTGCATTGTCCGGAGATACCTTCATCAGGTGAATTACAGTCAGAATTCTGACCCCATCGATTTTATCGTTAAGTTCGAATTATAAATCCTTGGACCAGGTGGTAAAAAGGTGTTACAGATGAATAATCTGGTGAATCTGGTGTGGACGATAATGAGATATCGGCTCTCCAAACTGGATGTTGTTGTCTCTTGCCATAATAGTGCAGTCGTCCTCGTATGAATATATAGACATTAAACAACAGAGTCGAAAGGATCCCGCTTTGAGGAACTCATTGTTTTATCCTAATGACTTTTGTGGAGCTTGAATTGATATTCATCGTCCAAGGGGAGTAATATTAAATAATCTTAGAGAATAATAATAAAAGACACATGATTAACACTAAGGCCACATTTTATAATCCGAGAGCTGGTATTCTTTAACGCAGATTCCAATTCCACTGAGACAAGATCTCTAGACCTAAAAAGCGGAAATTCAGCAGGAATTTGATGGGGTCTAATAGACACAAATCGCAATCTAAACTTTATGCATATCCGTTGTCTAAAAGTTAATAAACGTTGTAAGCTCAAAATTCATTGCCAATAGAGAGCTTACCACTTTTGTTAACATTTAGACAACGGATGTGCATAAAGTTTAGATTGCGACAACGAATTGTTGCAATGTTGACAAAGTTACGTGGTCATGTTGTTGTTGTATGTATGTATATACTTGACAATGGATGTTATGAAAAATTTAGTGTTAATTTGGTAAAAGGCGTATTTACAAAAATTTCATATTTTCGCCATTTTTTATACAAAACTATACGATTTCATACAATTAAAAGAGAAATTAGGAAAACAGAATCAAAAACCATTTAAAAATAATAAAAATACTAGTTTTTATAAAAATTTTCCCCAAAAAAATCGTCTAAAACAGAAAGTACAAAAAGTATCCATTAATATGCAAAAACATAAAATTGTTACACTTTCTAAATATGTCTAAAAACACACACACAAAAATAATTAAGTTCTTATAAAATAAATTTATTTTCTTACACTTAAAACCAGCTATGTACATAAAAAGAAAACGCCGAAGAAAAAAATGAAAAGAAAGAAACAATTATTGTACAAAAAAGTACAATAATACTTAACAACAGTTTAGAGAATATTAAAATTTACCTCGAAACCATTCTCTTAATTAAGATCAAAGTTAAAAGCCAACAAACAACAGCAACATATAGAAATAAACGCCAACATATTGTTGTGTTCACAAATAAACAACAAATAGTACTTTTTACCATGTTTGTAAATCTTCAAGAGCTTGTTTAAGTATTTCTTCGAGCAAGCAAGCATGAATGCTAAGAACAAAATATTTGTGTTTGCCAGTATGTAGTATTTCTAACGAAGACATTGTTTAGAAGAATAAACAGAAAAATAATAAAAATATATATGTATATAAAAAAGTTAAAAGGAAAAAAAATCAACAGCTTATAAGGTTTACAAGATTCTAAAAGGTTCTAAGCAAGTGTTGAATGTCATTTGAAAATAAAACACACAATGTATACAATAATGTGATCATGCAAAAACTCCCACACACACACAGATACAAAAAATGTTTACCATACTTGGGAGAGTGAGCAAAAACATAAAACTTAACGGTGGTGAGTCAATGACGCCAACGTTTTCAAAACGTCACTTTATTATTAAAACAAAGGTCGACGTGTGCCAGTCTAGAAATATCTTGACTATCTATGCCTTAAGTACACATACTTATACAATTTTAATCAATTCCACTACAGGGATTGATCGATTTTATTAAGTTCATCAAACTGTTGGTAACATTTAGGGCTTTAATTTAAATTTCTTTCTAATTTTATCTAAATTTATAGAAAATGAATGGAAACTAAAGCTAAATATACATGACGTTTAGTATCTTATGATCGAAGTTATTAAGTTCATCAAACTGTTGGTAACATTTAGGGCTTTAATTTAAATTTCTTTCTAATTTTATCTAAATTTATAGAAAATTAATGGAAACTAAAGCCAAATATACGTGACATTAAGTATCTTATGATCTGCTGAAATCTAGGCAAATCATCACAACTGTACCGACGACTTCATCGTCTCTGAACGCCGAAATTACATCAACCAAAGAAAGCAGACAGGCACGATTTTAGATAATTCACTGATCGTATCTTCAATGATCTTCCAACTCGCTCCAATATATACCAAGCGAAGAGCAAAATCTGTGAAACTGTCATCACAGCAGCTGCTCGCTTTTTGTATTTGCTAGTCTCCCAGCAGAGGCAGCGGGACTATCTTGTGATGACATCCGAAGTATTAACCCGACAACAAAAGTATTGTACAGTTATACTACGATATCGCCAAGTTAGTAAATGAAGACAAACGGAATAAATGGTTAAATCATATGAAAAACTGCAACTTGAGCACTGGAGTTGGTAAGTTGTGATCTAAAGATTAGTATTTCTCCTACCCGAGGAAGAAGGATAACAGGATCACGATTAAGTTTACAGATACCACCATTCGAGAGAGAGGTAGTCAAAGCGAAACGAAGAGATGCTCGCAAACTTCACAACCTTGCAGTATCGACATTTCACAACCCTAAAAAGGATAGAAATATTCCTTTGGATAAAACAGGGAAGATCACTACAAAAGAACAATCCAACACCTGTCGCTAAAATGGTTGAGGCTCTTCTCTTCCCCATTATGGATTCCGTAAAATGCTCAGTGCCACGCAGTATTAACTGCTCAGATCTGTGTGAGATCTGATCTGAAATCAGCAGAGACCTTGTAATAGAACACTCCTAGTAAAGCTGGAAATGTTAAAGGATGTTCCAGGACATCCTGTAGTCGACCATGCTCAACAATATGAAGAGATGAATAAAAAATTATCTAAGTGGTCGTCAGTCGTTCGTTGAGTTTAGAGACAAATGCTCAAAAACTTGCAGAGTAGCTTAATTCCTAGGCTTAGATCCAGGCCTTGGACTCCAACACAGAATCCTCGGTTTGACATTGTATATTTTTAGCTGTTTGAATCGATCACTGGAAGTTAAACTTTCAGAATATACGGTCAGACATGAAAACATAATATTCCATCATGACAACGCTTGGCCATATCATGGAATAACTGTTAAAAAGTATTTAGATAGAATTCGTTGGAAAACTGGAATGATTTGACCTAGTGTCGAACCACAGAATATATCTTATCTGGTGGCTAAAGTGTTTGCATCGAATTTATGTAAAGGGGCAGCGATGATCAGAGAGTAAATATCTCAAGTACTCGAGCAAATTGCAACCTACGTGTTCTTTGCAAGGCACAAGATGCGACGTCTCTAGCTCACCCTGCGGTTGAAAAAGTACAGTATTATAATTTATGGAACTTAGCACTAATAAGATTAATATGATCGATCTACGCAGATCATTACAAACAATGACAATGCCGATTATAAAGTAACTATACACTGTATTTGTTTACACTTTAATAAATAAATAGTAAACAATTTTTAAACGAAAAAAAACACATTTACTTTTATGGTAGTAAAATATTTAATGCTGTTGGTTTCTTCACTAAGATTAGTCATATTAAACGGTAGTTAAATGGTTAACACATTTGTTTCTCCTTTTGGTTACACCGGCAACTTATGGCAAGTATTTGTCAAGTTTAAGATCGATTAAAGGCAATTGTAGTATTATATACGTTTAAATAAGTTGTCACGTAGTTAAATTAAATATTTAGTGGGAAATATCGTTTAAATTAAAAATTCAATGAAAGTCTTTATAGAAATATGTTTATTACTTTTGCCTTATATGAGAAATTGATTCATGAGAATATTGAAATTAGTTGAAAAAAAGTAAATTTTACTAATTTAACAAAATTAATTTTTAAAGTAAAGGGTTTATATGCTGCAGTTTTGCCAATTATGTCAATTTGTACTCACACCCTTACTTTAAAATAATTTTTAGGAGCGTGTGAGCATAACAATGATTAATTTACATATACATAAGACTAAGGGTGGGTTTCTTATTATTCAGCTTAACATAGCTTAACTTGCTGTTAGATTAAACACGATAGAACGATAGTTTAATCAAGGTTTTAACTAAGATTTTTGATCATCCTTTTCGGAAAACCCTGCTGGCGGGATTGTATCCCATCATAAAGATGGAACTTAATAGAGGTCACTGCTCACGCTCTTTTAATAAATAAATGAGGACAAACGGAATAAATGTTAGATCATTTGTAAAACAGCAACTTGAGTTCTGGAATTGGTAAGTTGTGGTCTAGAGATAGGTATTTCTCCAACCCGACTAAGAAGGAAGACAGTGTCACGATTAAGTTTGCATCTGCTATTCTCCCAGCAGAGGCAGATAGACTAGCAGATGAGCGCGATGACATCCGAAGTTCCAACCCCGACAACACAAGCATTGTCCAGCTATACCACTATATCGGCAGCTTAATAAATAAATAAAGACAAGTGGAATAAATATTAGATCATTTGAAAAACAGCAACTTGAGCTCTGGAATTGTTAAGTTGTGGTCTAGAGATAGGTATTTCTTCAACACGACGAAGAAGGAAGACGTTGTCACGATTAAGTTTGCATCTGCTACTCTCCCAACAGAGGCAGCTAGACTAGCAGATGAGGGCGATGACATCCGTAATACCAACCCCAAGTATTGTCCAGCTATACCACTATGTCGGCAGGTTGATAAATAAATAAGGACAAGCGGAATAAATGTTAGATCATTTGAAAAACAGCAACTTGAGCTTTGGAATTGGTAAGTTGTGGTCTAGAGATAGGTATTTCTCCAACCCGACGAAGAAGGAACACAGTGTCACGATTAAGTTTGCATCTGCTACTCTCCCAACAGAGGCAGCTAGACTAGCAGATGAGGGCGATGACATCCGTAATACCAACCCCAAGTATTGCCCAGCTATACCACTATATCGGCAGGTTGATAAATAAATAAGGACAAGCAGAATAACTGTTAGATCATTTGAAAAACAGCAACTTGAGCTCTGGAATTGGTAAGTTGTGTTCTAGAGTTCGGTGTTTCTCCAACCCGACAAAGAAAAGTTTGCATCTGCTATTCTCTCAACAGAGGCAGCTAGACTAGCAGATGAGGGCGATGACATCCGTAATGCCAACCCGAACAACCAAAGTGTTGTCCAGCTATACACTATAAATAAGGACAAGCGGAAAGATCATTTGAAAAACCGCAACTCGAGCTCTGGAATAGGTATGTTGTGGTCTAGAGATCGGTATTTCTCCAACCCACCGAAGAATAAGTCGGATGACCATTTGAAGGGAAAAGAGAGTGGCAAATTGAAACGAAAAGATGTTCGCAAACTTCACAACATCCCGATACCTAAAACAGGGAAGATCGCAACAAAGGGTCAGAAATCAATAAAAGATATTCTATTCCGAATATCCTTTTTATTGATTTCTGTAGATTCTGTCACAATGAAAGACCCTTCTTTATAAGAGTTAAATAATACTAACATAGATAGTTTTTTTAGAAGATCTTTCTAGCATTTATATTAATGAGATCAATTCATGAATCGGGTTGGTTTGATTCTCAACAAGATGTCCTATGGGAATGATCGAAAGTAAAACAAAGAGACCAATTTATGAACTCAAGCTTAACATATTAAAACAAGTGTACAGTTACAGAATATATATACAAATTAGAGAAGGATTTTAAGAATTTAATTGTATCTGTCGGATAAGAGAAACTTTAAGGTAATAGTTAATATAAAGATATTTTTATGTACGAAACATTACGGAACGTCTTTTCTCACATTTCGAACATTCTGATTAAGGTTTGATGTCTTCCAAATTGTTTTCATTTTAATTAAATAATTAAGACAAAAGAATAAGATCTTCTTCTGAATCATTAAAATCAATTTGGTCAATTTAGACCCTCGAATACATTATAAGGGTTAAAATAAATTGTATTATTTAAGGTTTAAATGGAAACTAACTAGAGACCCCAAAACCAAAACTAAAAAAGACACAACGGTGTTTTAATTTATGCATGATACGAGTATATGATTTTAATTTCAAATGTATGCTTCTCAAATTTATATCTAAATTCATACCAACCACAACCAACCTTTATTTGAAAAAAGACTGTTCTACAAGAACAATGCATAATTATTTAAGCTACGAAGGTCTTCTCAATTAACTTGTTGTAAACAATTGTAGTTTTTTTTTTTTTGGATAAATTTCAGCTTCCAAATTGTTACATACAATAAAAAACAAGTCTAGCTGTTTAAAATAAGGGAAATAAAAAATTTACTTTTAAACATTATAAAGTAAAAAAAAACTAATTGTGTTATTTTTAATAAACAAACACAGACACGAGAAAAATTTACTCGAAAATTCATTTTATAAATGAGAAGATATGACCAACAAATGAGTAAGTGACGTAGGTACTAAAAACGCCGCAAAAAATAAAACAAAATGATGATGAGATCACCCAAAAATAAAATAAAATTGCTCAAAAAAGCAAAAAAAAAAGTAAATAAGTCATTAGTATTTAAGTTTATAGATTGAATATTATTAAAGAAAATTAAAACAAATATTTACCACGCCAAAAATGACCATAAAACTGTTAAACAAATAAATTTGTGTGAATAAACTGTTTATTACAAATTTGTATTTATTTTGTTGTGATATGAAAATTACCATTAAAGGTAAATCTTCCTACTAGAGTTAAGCTTAAAGAAGATGTTACTAAATTAGTTTAAAATTAGAGACAGCTTTAATTGTTTCAATTAATTAGTAGTATTTTATAAATAGCTTTTAGAATAATGTGGCATTTGTTTAAAAATTTTGAAGCCAAAGATCTTATTCATCATCGTTTATCAAGTCGACAAAGTAACTTTTCGGGAACTGTGTCACTGTGGTACAGGAATGGCAAAATTATAAATACAAAATATGCCCGTATTGGATTGTAAGAAAGATTTAACCGAATACTCTCCACCAGGGTACTCGGGAATAGTGGACTTTATAAGGAAGGTAGTTAACTTGACGAACGCAAAACCATTCGACGATCCTGTAAGGTCCCAAGAGGCATTATTAACCCTTTCCGTGGTATTCGACATTACAATAGACTCTGTTTTTAAGCATTTTTTGGGTATAATATTTAACTTTAGTTTTAATTTTTTTCTTTTAGATGAAAATGAAGACTTTATTATATTTATAATTGAGATTTTGAAAGATCTTCCGTATTTTAAAAGTATTTAAAATTCAGATTTTAAGAAATTGTCACTTATGACTACTTTTTAAAAAGTGCTTTTTAACAACGTTTAAAAAACAGCTTCATTTAATGGCCAAAAAAATTGTATTTTAGGAAATCGGACTATGCAGATTTAAATAATATTGTATTGAAAGAAGTTTAAGAAGACATTTTACAAAAAAAAATTAATAAAAAATATTGGTGGTACTTTTTGGAGACTGTTTTTCGAATGTCGAATATATTCGACATTTAACTTTGACCTTCTATAACTCACTAGGGAAAACTCAAATTCAAAAAATATTATTTTTCCCGGATTCAGCATACTCAATTATCTTAAATATAAGTTTTCAAGTTTTTTTCTAGACATAAATTATTTTTGACCCTGAAAGGGTTAAACAGTGGGCAAAACCACACAAGATTCTACGATCCCACGACAATTGGATCTTCGCTCCAGAACGACCCGAGTTATTCTTGGCCAAATATCGTCAACCCAGCGAAAGCTGTATCAACCAAAAGTTTTTTCATCAGGAAAGAACTATCGGCCACAGTCGAACTGTTACAACAACAAAGATCCTATGGGGTACCCTGTAGAAAGTTGAACTATTGCAGATTCAGACGAATGTAAAGCATGTGGAGAGGACAGTGAAACTTTGCAGCAATTTCTTTGCAATTGTCAGGCTTTTGTCGAAATTTTATTAATATCTTGGAAACACTAATTGGAAAATTCTTAGGAATTACATACAGGAAACTAAAGTTCTGAAAATCGGACGATAATACCTTCATTGTTGGTTTTAACTAACAAACATTTTCTATGAAAATGTGCGCTTAACAGTCCCGATAGTGGCCTAATACATCCAAAGATCAACTAACCTAACCGTAGTATAGACTAGACAAGAATAGTCAATTGTCTAATTTAAAGTCTACTCTATGAATGTCTTGGGACTAATATACGCTCTATTCTATAGACTAGCACTATAGACTAGTCTATTCTGTATAGTAGTATATTGCCTAGTTTATAGTCCATAGGGAGGTAATAGACTGTGTAGAATATGAACTAATCTATTTACTTAATGGACTTGTTTATTGACTGACTAATCTATGGGCTAGTACAAACTGTTAATTTTGAAAGTCTTATGAATCCATCTTCCTATTTCTATTGAATCATTTAACATTCAAAATATTTTATTTAAAAAACATAACAGTACATATATTGATTAGTTTACTGACAGGTTTACGGACTAATGAACTTGGTTTGAGATAATTGTTGGTGGTTTTTACATTTCTTTCAATGTAAAAGCCACCATCAATCCTTCCACACCTCTTGGAGCCGTCAGTGTAAACATTTGTTAGATGAGTGGGATTCAGTTACAGAATTCCTCTCAGGCATCCAGACTTAATAGCGTTAATCGAGAGAGGCTCTCGTTGAGCATTCTCGTTATTAATCGAGAATGCTCAACCAGCCCACATGCATTTAGTCTGATTGCAAAATTAAGGGAAAGTTGAATCGCCAGGTCAGCTGGTACCTGGTCGTCTTCAGTGCTCCCGCAATGATTCTTATGTGCGTTCAATGGCTGCAGTGAGAAGCGCTTTGCATTGCCTGCAATATGGGCTTAACCTGGGCTATGAAAATCCAGTTGATACCTTTGAGGATAATACCCAAGTTGGTACCAATCGCTTTCCTATTCTGAATATTAATGTTCCAGGACAGTGCAGTATAAAAAGAAAAATCAGTCGAAATTGTTCTTTTATACTATTATGTTTGATTTTTTGATACTAAATCCACTATATTTTCAACTTAACAGACATAGCGATAAAATATTTTTAATTTCTTTAATAAAACAAAATAAAAACTTACCTTTTTTAAATATAAACTGCTTTAATTTCAAAAACAAATTAACGTTTCTTTTTTCCACTTAAGCGTATGTTAAAGAAGCCAAAATGTCTGTTACAATTATTGTTCTATTACTGTTAACTTTAACAGCAAATGTTTCCTGTAAAATGGACCAAAAAAACAAGAATATTGTCAATAGGGTGGGTGGCTGTAGTTTTTCCAGCAAAACAAACAAAAAAAAAAAAAACAACACACAAGAGATGTAAAAAGATGAAAATTTTAATAGTTTATGCACAGAGAGGGTAGTTGAACTTTTATCGATTTGAGTAAAAATTATATATAATTTTCGGTAAATTTTAGTTGGTATAACAACATGTAAACAGGCTTTATCTATTATTTAGTTTTTTTAAGTTAAATATATTAAATATTTTTAAAAAATAATTAGTTTTTTTAATGTTTTTATATAAAACAAGGTTTTAAAATAAACGTTAATTTTGACAAAAAAAATAATAAATTTGTAAGTATAAAAAAATGTGTTTCTTGTAAAAACAGGGAGTTTTCAATACAATTTTCTTTCCAAACATATATTTTACACATGAAAGAATTAATTTAATTTTTTCTAGTTAGAAAATGTTAAAATTATTAATAAAAATGAAAATCCTTTCAAGCGTAAAATATTTTTTTTCTTTCTATATTATTCATTTCATCATTCTATGCACAAAACAACACTCACGAGCTTTGAGATTTTTGTTTAATGTTTAATTTGTTTCTTCTTTTATATTTAGATATACAATATATTTTTATTATTTATAGCGGAGCTTAAAATTGTGACAACACCCGGAACGTTTGGTTAGCACGTAACAACTGAATTGTATATTGAGCGTACTCGTGCGCATTTGCTATATTAAAACATCCAAATTGTATTACAGTTTGGCCAATAAAAACTACTACTACAACGGGCTTTTTTTCTTGAAGGGGCTCTTATTTTGTACATATCAGTTTTGTTTAATACACATTTTGCTTTTTAGTTTTATTTTCTTTTTTCTTTTGTTACGTCGTTTAAGTATGATGCATGCTCCCACCGGTAAATGTATTGTTTAGTTTTTATTAAACGCTACCAATTATAGGGGGGTATATACGATTTGTCACAATAGAAAGTCTAAAAACCATTATTAATAAAGGAAGTATTACTAGTCAATAGACTGGACCATAGACTAGGCTATAATCTAGTATATAGTTTAGTGCATAGTCTGGTGTATAATCTAATGTATAGTATAGTCTAGTCTATAGTCTAGTCTATAGTCTAGTCTATAGTCTAGTCTATAGTCTAGTCTATAGTCTAGTCTATAGTCTAGTCTATAGTCTAGTCTATAGTCTAGTCTATAGTCTAGTCTATAGTCTAGTCTATAGTCTAGTCTATAGTCTAGTCTATAGTCTAGTCTATAGTCTAGTCTATAGTCTAGTCTATAGTCTAGTCTATAGTCTAGTCTATAGTCTAGTCTATAGTCTAGTCTATAGTCTAGTCTATAGTCTAGTCTATAGTCTAGTCTATAGTCTAGTCTATAGTCTAGTCTATAGTCTAGTCTATAGTCTAGTCTATAGTCTAGTCTATAGTCTAGTCTATAGTCTAGTCTATAGTCTAGTCTATAGTCTAGTCTATAGTCTAGTCTAGTCTAGTCTATAGTCTAGTCTATAGTCTAGTCTATAGTCTAGTCTATAGTCTAGTCTATAGTCTAGTCTATAGCTAGTCTATAGTCTAGTCTAGTCTAGTCTATAGTCTAGTCTATAGTCTAGTCTATAGTCTAGTCTATAGTCTAGTCTATAGTCTAGTCTATAGTCTAGTCTATAGTCTAGTCTATAGTCTAGTCTATAGTCTAGTCTATAGTCTAGTCTATAGTCTAGTCTATAGTCTAGTCTATAGTCTAGTCTATAGTCTAGTCAGTCTAGTCTATAGGTCCTAGTCCTATAGTCTAGTCTATAGTCTAGTCAAGGTGGTCTATAGTCTAGTCTATAGTCTAGTCTATAGTCTAGCCTTATAGTCCTAGTCCTATAGTCTAGTCTATAGTCTAGTCTATAGTTCTAGTCTATAGTCCTAGTCTATAGTCCCTAGTCTATAGTCCTAGTCTATAGTCTATTCTATAGTCTAGTCTATAGTCTATATCTAGTATTATATTCCTAGTCTATATTCTAGTCTATATTCTAGTCTATATTCTAGTCTATAGTCTAGTCTTATTCAGTCTATATTCTAGTCTATATTCTAGTCTATATTCTAGTCTATATCTTAGTCTATATTCTAGTCTATAGTCTAGTCTATAGTCCTAGTCTATCGTCTAGTTCTATAGTCTAGTCTAGTCTATGGTCTAGTCTATAGTCTATGGTCTAGTCTATAGTCTAGTCTCTAGTATAGGTCTATAGTCTAGTCTATAGTCTAGTCTATAGTCTAGTCTATAGTCTAGTCTATAGTCTAGTCTATAGTCTAGTCTATAGTCTAGTCTATAGTCTAGTCTATAGTCTAGTCTATAGTCTAGTCTAGTCTAGTCTATAGTTAAAATTGAGTAACGCAGTTTGAAAACAAGGTCGAATCAGTAAAATTGAAGTCTGCACTTGTGTAACCGGGAGAAATTGAATTAAAAAGATGTTGGTCGTTACAAATATCAGAAAATTTATAACACCTTCGGCGCTATCGTAATGTAGAATGTAATGAACATTATTTTTCCGCCACTTGAGTACGATGTTTTTTAATTCGTTTCAGTCTTTAAAAAAAATTCCTTTCCCCCTTTATCTTTTGTACAATGTTTGTCTTATATGTAATGAGCTGTATGTGATTGTAATACAAAACAACAAATATTAACGTTGGTGGCTTTCATGAATTACAATTTACATTATTATTCTAGATAGAATTGTTGCCCCCCTCCAACTTATTTTTTAAATTTACACAACATTTCTGTATGTTAATATTCCCGCCAAGTTTCTTATGATTATTATTTAGCTTACCTTTATTTTATTATATTTCTCTAAATACACTTTATTATAACTTGAGGTAAAACTAAATTTCTAAATTAAACACTAAATTACAAAATTTGCTAAAATTTCAACAACTGTGTGGGAATTTTTGTGTACAACTATTTTTTTTCTTTTTTGTTTTCTTCCTATTTCTCACTACTCCAATCAGCTGTCTAATTTTTTCCTCTTACTAGATAAAAGCAATGTTGCCACAGTTTACAGTTTTCTAACCTAAATTCTTTAAAAATAACCGAATTTTTAATAAAAAATAACTAGAAAGAAAAGGTATAAAAATAAGTAAAAAACTGTTATATTCACATGTATTACTATTATAGCCTTTACTTTAAATGCTGTATGTAAAATACCGACCTACGGATAGTCATTATATGTTACACAAATTAGATATTGGTGTGTGAGCTATATTTGACCCTAGCCCTTTAAAAAATGACTTTATTCTTCTATAAAATACAAGCAGAAAGCGGCATCCACTGGCCTATTTCTCTGTTAGTAAAAGAAATATCTAAACCTAAAGTTTTCCATTTACACATACACGAAATCTAGTACTTATGAGATTTCGAGTCAAATCTAGTTGATTTTAACTAGATTTCCCATACAAAACAGAATACTTCGTAAGTAGATTTCGTTAAAATCTACTCAAAATCTAATAGTTTTTAGTGATACAACTCTGTTTTTTCCTAAATAATACTAAAACATACGACGCTACACAAGAAAAACGAGAAAAACAAAACAAACAAAAAAATTAAAATGTCAACAAAATTTTAATAAATTGAAAAACATGAATGAAAAATGCCAAAAATAGTAATTGTAAACGGTCTAGAGATTTTGAATGGGGTATTTGTAAGGTGTAATTGATTAAAATATAAAATATCAGAAAAATTTGTAAATAAAAGAAACCCTAAAATGGCAACAATTGATAAAAGTCAAAAAAGTGTTGGCAATTAAGTGTCGGAAACAAGCGATTTCAATGGCAATTTACTAGTAAAATTTCTAGCGATTTAATACATATGTGTATATTTTTCCATAATTAAATTAAAAATATTTGTATTAAAAACATTTACATTCAACAATAACACAGTATAACAAAAATCACAAATCATCAGCGGTAAATAGACTGCTGCCGAGGGTTAAATTTTGCATCGAAAGCCAGGGTTGCATTGTACCGGAAATTGCGAAGAGGTTGTATTGAGTTAATTGTAGTTGTTATTTACAAGTGTTTTCAAAATGTTTAATGTATCTAGGAAAGCCTAAGGAAAAGTTGGGTATCAGTCCAGGAATTGCCTTTTTATGTATTAGGATTACAGGTTTATTACAATGGTCTCATGGAGATGCAATTGGCGGTATCTAAATCTGGTTCTATAGGAAATTACTTTTTAGTGCGAGTCTACGGCTCTGCTGATGCTATATTGTCATCTTTGATTTCTTTGGTCACATAAACCATTATTAACTTTATGAATCCGAAGTTAGTCACATTTTTCCTTGCAAAATTCCCCAAATCAACTATCAATAACATTAATTTTTTACTAGGTAAATGAATACTTTAGTGGAATTAAAATTGGATTTTTATAAATTACCTTACCATATCTTCCAATTCCTCTTTTTTAAAACGGTAAAATATTTTATTAGGTTTCATTTTTCATTTAAGTATTGTTTTATAATTGTTTTATACATAATTCAAAAATATCCGTTATATTTAAAATTTAATTTAAAATATTTCTTTCATTCAATTTGCAATAAATAGAAAAAATTTAAATTAATTCAATTTATTCCACAAAAAAAAAAATATCTTATTTATTAATTGCGTACAAGGCCAAAATATAGTTTTGCAAATTTTAAAACGAATTAAAAAAGTAGGTGAATTAGTTTTAAACAGAATTCATTCTTTCGTGGACAATTTTTTTGTAGATTGAAGTTTGTTTTATATTTTCAAGGAGCACAGAAAATAATGCCTGTTCAATAACAAAAACTTGTTACAAATTATCACAATTTGTTTTTGTATTTCAATACAAATTTTAAATATTTTTAAGAAAATTAGTAAGAACTTTTAGTACTGAACAGACCTAATATCTTTTTAATTTAATTGTTCCTATGAGACGAAGAAAAATCCATAAGGAACGAATTATATTAGGAATCTATGGAATATGAATACATATTGCAAATATTTAAAGTCGAAGTAAAATTTGAGTTGCGCATTAAAAATAAATATTTAAATATAATCCGCATTTTGTAAGCTTTGATTTAAGGCATAATATTCAAAGATCTAAAATATTACATGATCACATGACCAGAAAACCTATTTGAAACAATAAGATAATTCTTTTTAATGAATCGTCCAATTCATGAGCACATATTTCGATAAACTTAATCAGATAAACTAAAACACTCTGCACTCCCACTTCCGTTTGTTTACCTTTTAATAAACACATAAGAAAGCAACCACCACTATGTATAAATTCCTTTTTTTGTCAAATTAGGTTTTTCTTTTTTATTGATCCATGAAATAAAAAAAAAAGAATGGATTCCACAAAACAGGAATTATCTCTTTTCAGCTAGAACGTGAACTTAAACTCTAATTTCTACGGCTGTAGTTGTTGGTAGAGGTTTGAGTCAATTGGAGACCACGAATGTTGTGGAAGTCCAAGAGCTTCAACATCTCCTTGGTGTCAGGATCAATTTCAATGATATCTTGTTCCAAAGCAGAGACGGCAGGAACGTAGTTATCACGACGTTCACGTTCTTCTTCTTGCAATTTAATGGAGATACCACGAACTTGGGAGTGGCGGAGACGGCCCATTAAATGTGTAACATAACTAAAAAGATAATAAACAATTAGCCCATAAATTCATTTGGAATGAATGAAGTATAAAACTTACCCGGCAATCTTGTTTCTCAAGGGCTTGGTGGGGATGATAGCGACTTCTTCGCAGATACGCTTGTTGGTATGGAAATCCAAAGTCAAGCGGGTGTAGTATTTTTCAATGATGACCTTAGCGGCCTTCTTGACTGTCTTGGTTCTAACACGACCCTGTTCATTTTTAAATTATCCAAATCATTCAATTGTGTTGGAGTTTAGTGTAGAGCAGCAAGCAAAATGGAGAGAACAATAGAAAAATAAAAACATTAGTATCATTTTTAACACTTGCTTTGTTTTTGCAATTCTTTCGATATTTTCACAGAAATTTCAATAAATCTTTATGCGTTAAACACTTTTGTACTTATTTTTTATTAATTTTATTAGAAATTTTCACAGATGTTATTGAATTTTCACGATTTTTAATAAAAATTTGACAATCGGACACCTACCATGGCGGACGATTTTACCGGAAAAGAACAGCTAGATGTTGTGTTTCATCGAATGTCATTGTGACAGTTTTGACAGCGAGTTTTCAGCACATTCAGCATTTGTATATGTGAATGACAAAGATGTGTTTAGTTTTCATTAAGTTGATACAGTAGTGGCTGAAATGAAAGTCTACATTTACATTTACTTCAAGTTTTCTCTCTTCAAAGAATTCAAAGAAAAAAGTGCTACAAACACGAGATACGAAAAATACATTGCTGTTGGACAGACCAGAATATGCTAGGTAATCAAACATATGTATTTTAAATGGTACATCAAACAAAATCTGTTTGAAAGAAAAATTCAGCGATTTTTTGCGCGACCTGCATGTTTTCACGCAATTTTTGCAACTTTATAAGAAATGTTGATGGGATGTATCCTAATATACAGTGAATCAACTAAGTTTTTTGCCTACTTTTTTTTAAGAGAATTTTGTTTTTTGTTCATAAATAAAATTTAAAAAAACAGGTAAAAAGTAAATTTATGTTTTCCAATTGAAAATAGAGATAATGTAGAATGGGAAAACCAAGAAAAAAATATTAAAATAAAAATTTTGGTGCATTTGTTGTTGCATTTTATTATTTTTCATCAGAATTTGCACGTCAATAAAGTATTTTGCATATTGAAAATTCCAGTTAATTTCGTTGGATTTTTCAAATAATTTTTTAATTGCTTTTTGGAATTTATTGTTTTATTGTTAAAAGGACACGTGTTAAGTATTTTTCAATTGTAATTTTCAAAAATCATATCCTCATTGTGTGAAACTGTGTAGTTATTTGCGTCAAAAATGTTTAAAGGGAAATAATTAAGCAATTCCAATATAAAAAATTAGTTTAGATTTTTAGAACAAGTGTAAATCAATGAAATTCAATTATGAGATGTTTAATCAATCATTAAAAAATATAAAATATAGAAATTGATGAAATAACACAAAGAATTATTAAAAAAAAACGCACTGAGTTGTCTTTCAAAATCTTTAACTGCCAAAGGAGAGCGACTTGTATGCAAGCAAAAACCATTGAAGTCCTAATTTTTCTTCTCCAAAGTCCATATACGAACTTAAAAGAACACTATGTTTGAATTTAGACCTCTAAACAGACCTTAGGTTGCTTGGAAACAATATAAAGTGAACTATCGTGTGGTACGGGAAAAATACTTAATTTAGATATTTACAAATAGAGGCGGTTCTCATCACCTAAGATCCACAAAAGCAATATTTTTCAGCTAATACATACACTTATATATAGTTAGAACCCAAATTAAGAATAACTATCCAAATCCAACTACACCTGCTGTATTTTATTCATAAAATAATGCATTCAAAATATGAGGTAGAATATCAAGATTCTAGCATGTAATAGTTCTATAGTGGTATACGGTGATATCCCCATACTTAGAGTGGCTAGGATGGTACTTAGTGTTAGCTTTATTGAATAAGAATCAATATTATACAATTCTAAATGAAATTCACACAGTACTCTCCAAATAGATGGGGTTTCCGTAATGTAGTTTTTGTTTATCAATACAAAATGACCAAAAACCCAGATTATTTTTGTTATAATCTATAGATTTATACCCCACTAACATTTTTTCTAGGTCCAAATCCATTGATTTCCTAATATATCATGTATCCAATTCAAAATTACTTATTATTTTCGAAATTAAATCAAAGAAACGATAGATTTCATGTTAAGTCAAATATTGAAAAATTCTTATAGGTATATAGGATAATAAATCGGTTAAGAAATGTCCAAACTTGGTCGTTCCACTACTAAAATATCTAAAAAATGTTATTCTAACACATAGGAGTAATAAAAATGTTAAATTTTATAAAATAATGCAGCAATATTAAAAAATGAACAAAAAACCTAAAAAAGCAAAATACTTTATTGACCTTAAAAATTAACAATACGTTCACATTTTATCAAAAATCTTGTTAATTAATATCACGATTTTACTTTTTATGGTAGAAAATTAAAATATAAGATATTCTTTAAAAAGTACAACAAACAAATTAGGTTAGGTTAGGTATCGAGGGCAGCTGCTTCATGAGCAGCTCACTTGGGTCCATTTAAGGTTGGTCCCGTTGTGTTACCCTAGTGGTCACAGGAGTTTGGTATAATTTCACTCCCTGCTTCCAGATCTAAACCAACCGGTTTCATTTATGTAGCATAGGATGTTCTTCAAGCCTATCCCTGAAAGCTCCTCCATACCAGCCAGAAAGGGAGCTCCAAAGTGATTCTCCCTACTCTCGGTAAACGTGGGGCAAAAGCAAAGAAGATGTGATATCGTTTCATCTTCTTCCTCATTATGACAACTTCTGCAGTAGTCATTATATCCAAGACTGATTACTGATACAAGAGTCCGTATCTGCTCCCTTCGGAAGCTCATAAGTAGTCTTGATCTGCTGGCATCATATAGGGGCCAAATGGACCTCGAGACTTGACAGGTGGTTTCATTGAACCACCTGATTTGGGCTTTCCCATATAGTTCATTAAGAACAAGTGCCTTACAGTTTGTAAGGGAAATACCAGTAAAGGCGTCTATTTCCTCCTCAGCCATCATTGTGCCTTTCCTGGCTAGCTCGTTAGCTATACAGTTACCCTGACATTTATCATGGCCAGGGACCCATATTAGCGTTATCCTAGAATTTCTCGCTATCTCATTTAGAGATATCCGGCATTCTCTGATTAACCTAGATGTCGTAAAGACACCCGCTATATTCTTGATAGCAGCTTTACTGTCAGTATATATACATATATCCCCCGATATGTGATAATACCTTAGCCAATTTGCTGCTCTTTTAATAGCAGTTATCTCTGCCTGAAGAACACTACAGTAATTGGGCAGTCGAAAGGATGATCTAATACCAAATCCTTCAATAAAGAAACCACCACCCACTTTACCACTCCTTTTAGAGCCATCAGTGTAGACTCTCGTTACACCTGGAGGGGGGTGAGTTTCTAGTTCAAGGTTCCTATGTGGAATCCTGAAGCAGAAGCGATTATCGAAGTTGGGCTTCGTAATGCAATAGTCAACATTCAAATGTAATAATTCGAAATGTTTTATAATTCTAGAATGCCCGTAGTCTCTGCACTCAGACCATGAGCCGCAGGCATTTAATCTGATCGCAGAGTTAAGGGCGAGTTGAAAGGCCATTAAGTCAGCTGGTAACCAATTCAGCATGGTTAACAGTGCCTTGGTTGGCGTTGTCTTCATTGCTCCCGTAATAAGGATTGCAATGTTTCTCATAGTGCGCTCGATGGTTGCACAGTTTGTAGCATGCTCCATGGCCTGCCACCATACTATAACCCCATAAAAAAGTATGGGCTTTACTACTGCCTTGAAGATCCAGTTAATACCTTTCGGGTTGATGCCCCAGTTTGTACCAACTGCCTTCTTGCATGTATAGATAGCCACATTGGCCTTGTTAACCCGGTTCTGAATATTCAGATTCCAGGATAGCTTACAATCTAAGATTACGCCAAGATACTTTGCGTGATCCGAGATTTTTAATCTAATTCCATTCAGCTTTGGCGGTATAAAGTTATCAATTTTATACCTCCTAGTGAAAAGGACTAGTTCAGTTTTCAGTGGGTTAACACTGAGTCCACAAGAAACACTCCATTTACTCAATAAGTTAAGAGCAGTTTCCATACAACGAGATATTGTATCGGGGAATTTACCCGATATCAACACTGCCACATCGTCGGCATAAGCGACAGTCGTAATTCTTCTGCTATCCATTTCAGACAGTAGAGTATTCATAGCCACGTTCCACAGTAAGGGAGACAAAACTCCCCCCTGGGGAGTGCCACGATTGGCAAGTCGCGAGACGCAGACTCCCCCCATTGTGGCACTAATGACCCTATTGCTCAATAGCTTCCCAATGAGCAACTGAGTCTGGGAGTCAACACCCAGTCCTCCTAGCGCAGTTAGGATGGCACTGGGTTCAACATTATTAAAGGCACCTTCGATGTCAAGAAAGGCGACAAGAGAGTACTCCTTATACAGTAACGAACGTTCAATATGTCCAACTAGTGAATGAAGAGCTGTTTCAACAGATTTACCTTTAGTGTATGCATGCTGTGATTTAGAGATTCGTTCCGGTGGGATGGTCATTCTCAAATGGACATCAATAACCCGTTCTAGGGTCTTGAGCACAAAGGACGCTAGACTAATTGGTCTAAAGTCCTTAGGTTTGGTATGTGATGCTTTCCCTCCTTTGGGAATGAAAACAACGTTATACCTCATCCACGTACTAGGAATATACAGCGTAGTTAGACATGCCTTGTAAATTAAAAGCAGCCATGGTATCAAAAGATCTTCATTTTTCTGAAGGTCTGCTGGAATAATACCGTCAGGACCCGGTGATTTATATGGATCAAAACTGTTAAGAGCCCAACAAATTCTCTCTCTATTGATAATAACAGAGCTGGGATTTGTCGTGCTGTGATCCAGGGTAGTCCTTATTCCATTATCTTCAATGGGCTGACATCCCGGAAAGTGAGTATCCAACAGGACTTCAAGAGATTCCCTGCTAGACGTAGTCCAACTACCACAGGGTTTTTGAATGTAGCTCGGTACAGCTTGTGTAGTTGACAGAATCTTACGAAGTCGATTGGTTTCAGAGGATCCTTCAACATTAGAGCAGAAGTCCCTCCATGCCTTCCTCTTCGCGTTCCTGATCATATTCTTAAAGTGGTTCACAGAGGACTTATAGGAAGACCAGTTATTTGATCTCTTGGCCTCATTGAACAGCTTACGACACTCTTTTCTAGCGCGCGCAATGTCAGGATTCCACCACGGAGGCTTTGATTTTCCTCTCTTGGCGGAAGGTTTACAGGCAATATTAGTAGCCGAGCGGAAAGCTTCTGTTAGTTCTGCAACGGCCGTATCAATATCCTCCGTACTCTCAATAGTAGGGGGAGACATAAGAGAAATGGAAAGCATACTATTCTGAACCTCCCAATTCGTTTTCCTTCTGTTAAGAATACTAGTAGTATTCACTTTTATAGTACCAACTGTAAAATCAATATACCGATGGTCCGATAGAGAACAGTCATTAGAAACAGTCCAGTTTGTTATACACCTGCGATGCTCAGCACTCACAAGCGTTATATCTAGTACCTCTCTTCTGTTAGATACAATAAAGGTGGGTTCTGAACCCCTATTTACTACTTCTAAATTTCTACTGAGAATGAAATTGAAAAGTTGCTCACCTCTAGTGTTGGTGTCACTACTACCCCAGATGTTGTGGTGCGAATTGGCGTCAGCACATATGATAATGGGGATGTTGTGCTGATTCGCCTTATCTACCAAACTACGGACACAATTATTGGGTGGGCTATCTCCGTGGTCGTGGGCCATGTAGCTTGAAATAAGCCATGTCGTTACACCGTCATGCTCTAGTGCCACTGCAACAGTATCTACATCACTAAAATCAGATAGAATGAAGATATGCAAGGAGTTTTTAGCCAGTATACAGGATCGTACTTTACCTAAGTTCTTAACATATAAGAGTTTATAGCCCTTAAGGTGTAGTCCGCAAACCCGATCCTGATGGATCCATGGTTCTTGGACCATTACTAGCTCCTCCCCACTTTGTGCCACTCGGAGGAGCAGTGCAGCGGAAGCTGCTTTAGAGTGGTGAAGATTGATTTGAGTCAATCTCACCATCCTTTTCTACAACTGTGACGTTGACGACTTCCTGAGTTAATTCCAGGGGTTCGTCATCGTCAACCACCTCATCCTTCTGAGTAAAGAGGGAGCCCATCATGTCAGAGATCGATCGAGCATCCTCTTTATCAGAAGGATCGGTGGCTTGGTTGCCTTCCGTGCCTTCTACCGACTGCACGGCATCTACATCCACTGCTTCCACCTTCGGAGAGGGATCGCCTTTGGAGTCACTGCGATAGACTCGAAGGAAAATCGTACCAAATCCATAGTAGACCTTCCCTTTTGTCTCTCTCAGTGGCTCCAAAGATTCCTTGTTAAGGATCACGATCACGTGTCTTGAAGGTCCATCAGCCACTGAAACCCTAACCACCTTCCAGTCTTTGGTTGGAAGTTGAGGGTTGCAGCACTGGAGAATCTCCAAGATCTCTTCGGGGGTGGAGGGTTCAGATGGTATTTTGGCAATAGATCTGGGCCTGCGTGGTATCTCCTCAGGAGTCACCACTTCAAGCTTCGATCCAGCCCATACCTCACCCAGCAATGCAACAGCAGACTTGAGCAGCAACGCTGAGCGTTCGTCTGCACAAGTCATGAGTTTCACGTGACCCTGGAACCATCCAGCATCATCGCATTGGGGAGGAGTGCCTGGGTTCTCTCTGAGAACTTTCCAGAACACTCCCATAAGTTTTTGCTTCACCATATCCCAATTAGATTGGGATATGGATCCGTCAACATCACTTCTGTCGATGACGGCCCGAACGAGGCTGTCTTTGGCAACCTCACTAAAAGAGCGCGTCATCGACTTCTGCGATTGTTTGGGACGTTTTGTCCCGGATTGCTGACTTGTAGCCATGGCCTCCTCCTCTGAACGTTGCCGTTTAGGCGCCGCTTCAGCTTTCACTTCAGCGGGAGGAGGAGCGTTGTCTGTGCCAGCAATTTGGGCCTTGGCCCATTGGAGCGAATCATTCTGATCCTTGGTGAGCTCCTCAGATGTTTTAGATCCGAGTAGCTCGATAATTCTCAAGGCGGAACGCCTAGTAGTTGCAGCCCGCTTTGATGGTTTTTTGTGCCGAGTCGTTGTTGTTTGGTTGCCGGACTTGGCAGGGGGTGGTACGGACCCAGGACAGGAGGATTCCATCACTGAACCAGGGGGTACAGAAGGCACCTGGGAACCTGCAGGAAGGGACGACTTAGCCGACCCCTTTCCAACAGGACCCGAAACAGGGTTTTCAACCGGATTAACGGTTTGGGCTTTAGCAGCTTTGGAGGAGCCTGCAGAGAAATCCAGGGGGGCCTCGCCACTTAAAGAACAACTACTGATAGCTGTTTGTTTTTTACATTCCGCCAGCCTGGGTGTGCCAAACTGACTTCCTGCTTTGCCGGTAGCTCGCAAGCTAGCCTGACCCGGTATTGCCGCCTGACTAGCCTGGGTAACGGTCGCATTCGACTCTTCACAGCCCATTACCGACGCCGTGGGAGTAGGGTTCCCGGAGATTATAAAGCCCCTGACCGGGTACGCGGGGCATGCTTCCTTCTTACTTTCCATATTGATTGTCTAAAGAGACAGTTGCATTTTTAACCTACTGCCAGGTAGGGTAAACTGCCGTCCCCACAGGGGAAATCAGACGCAGACCACCAGCCGCCCAATATCGGAACAGACGCTGGTGGATTCAGACAGACACACATTTAAGTGTATGGTTCTAATAGAACCAGCCGGACAAGCTAACCCAGACCACCCCTCTCAGTGAGGGGAGAGTAGTCTGGGAAAGCATCTGATAGCCGTCCCACAGGGAAACAGACGCTATCAGATTGGGGGAGGGTAGTTCTTAGTATCGCGCTCAATGTAGACCCGACTGGAATGGGTGACCCTGCCAGGAATAGCCAACTTATGCTGGCCATTCCCTCCAGTTTGGCTCTACAAATCATTGCACTTAAGCATCTGCATCACGACAAGATGACTACCATCGCAGATGATTTATTTTGCTAAAAATAATTGTTCAGATAAAGTTTTTTCTTAAAATTTATAAAATTTTACATAGGCAAATTACTTAATTGATTCACTGTATGTACACTAGGGATATAACTATTGACATTCTTTACAAATATGCAAGTTGGCATATCATAGTCGAATAGAGTATTAAAAACTATGAGAAACTACATTATTATTTTTCGCGGTTGGTTAAAAAGTTCACGCACCAAATGTATGTCCGTCTGTTTTTTAAAATCAGTCTTTTGAAGGCTCCATATGTCTTCGGAATCCAAATCTTAGATAATTAATTTAAATATGCTTTTAAGTATTTAGTTGTTTAAAACCAGTAAAATTGGTCCATAAGAATCGGAGATATGGTCAAAACAAATATTATCAACAAATAACTTTTTATGGACTTTTTGATTTAGGGATGTAAAATAGTATATTTGCGAAAAATCAAAAAGTTCGGAGATATAGGCAATGATGAGTCGCGATGTGACACAAAAATACTTCTAGGTAGAAATGCCCATATATAAATATTTTAATCTTAAAATTAAAAAAATAAAAAATTTAAAAAAATTTGGTTTATATTAGAAATTGGGGTTGGTGTGTGATGTTTTTGATTTCAAATGACATAAAAATTTCGCCAAATTAGTTATGTCCCTAATATACACATGTGGACAAAAAAATAAATACATCAGTAAAAGTTCTGTTTAACAGCTTATAATAAAATATTTATTGAAGGAAGATTAAAAAGTGAACATAATTAAATTTTTTTTATAAGATTTAAAATAAAAATACGAAAGAAAAATAAATTAAAATTCTAAACTGCTTTCAGTCTTCTTAAAAATGTTTTAAAATGGTGGACAAAAAATAAGTACATTCAGCAAAGTTATCAGAAAAGTTAATCTAATTTAATATTTTAAAATTTTTTTGTTCATTACAAATTTTGTCTGGTAGTTTCCTGTGTAACAACCATTATTTTGAATAACATTATCCACCCTTTTTGGCATACAGGAGATCAGTTTACGGCAGGTTTCCTCTGCATTTCGTACCATATTTTCTGGATAAATGCCAGTAATTGATTAGTATTTTGAAAACATTCTTTAGCTACTCTTCTTTTTAACTCTCCCCAAAGGTTTTCTATTGGGTTGAGGTCAGGTGACTGACCTGGCCAGTCCAGTAAGACCACATCATTAGGTGTCTTTCGGATCATTATCCTGGTGGAAAACCCACCTGAGAAACATATTTTCTTCAGCATAGGGCAAACATAACATTTTCTAGGATGTCCCTGTATTAAAATCGTGTCATGGTGTCGGAAATCCGGATGAATAGGACCAATACCGTTCCACGAAAAATAGCCCTAAAGCATTATGTTGCCTTCGCCGTGTTTGACCGTCTTCTTAGTAAAACGAACATGGAATTCTTTACCTTTGGGACATTGTACGTTCCTAGCCAAGCCATTTCCGAACAAATTAATTTTAGTTTCATCAGTACATACGATATTACCCCATTTTTTATTCACTCTCTGGTCCGGAACAATTTTAATAAATTCTGGCGAAAGTTAGCCGTATCTTTAATTTTTTTGGTGGAAGCAAAGGAATTCTTCTGGCTATTCTACCAGGTAAATTGGCATTGTATAGTCTTCAACAAGCCGTTCGGGAAGAAATTACGTTACCAATATCTGCAGAAATGGCTCTGGAAGAGATGAAAGGGTTTTTTCCATAGTAATTATGCGATTATCCCTTGTTGGAGATGTTTTCTTTGGTTTTCCACGGTGTTCAGCTGATGGTTGTCTCTTAAGCGCATTTTGTGCAAAAGATAAGGAACGATCCAAGGTTCCGGTAATAAAACGAAGACTTTTTCCCTTATTTCTTAGCGTCAACGCAGTTCTCCTCTTTTCGATAGTTGAAACCTTGTCTCAACTCATCTATTAAATATTTTCCCATTTATTTTACAAAAACTAAATGGGAATTTGTTGAATTTTGGTTCACCCTGGATGCACGGAAGAGAAACAAATAGTTGTAATGATGTAATACTACTGTGACGCTTATTACAGTTGATTTGTTTGCAGGTTTGTTGTAAGGTCGCACAGAAAATGATTTTAACGTGCAATAACTAACATAAAAATGCCAGTGTAGCAATAAAATATAACATGATCGAGTTTTATATCAATCGAAATCTTTATAGGCCATAATTAACCCTGCCCCTATATAAGATCACCTTCAATAATTGATTTTAACGTTTTTTACGGACATAATAATACCATAATACAATAAGTTTTGTTGAAACGAAAATATGTCTATCAAATTTTATGACAATCGAAGCATAATTCACCCTAAACCCATATGAGATATTCTTCAGAAAATTACTAAAACGCACAAAAATTTAATAATAGAATTCGACGAAAAAAAACTTTTTTAGGAACCGAAAACTATATTTATGAAGCCTAAAATTATGAGGATCGGTCCGCCAATATAAATAATGGTAGAATTAAAAAACTACTAAATTATGGAGATCTTGGTCCATAATTGACCCAATTCCTCATTGAAGTCCCTATTCCCAAAATAACGCTGACGTTCATATTAATCTAATTTTCAAACTTCATATATCTATATGACCACTTCCGAAATTTGCTTTTTTACGACATATGTATACTACAAAATTGGAATGTTTAGGGGGTAAAAAAGGATAAATTCGGTAACCTCATATCTCCTAAACTAGAAAAGATACAAAAACAGTTTAAAGCTTATCGTCGTTCAGTAAAAAAGTAAGCGGTCAGATGTCTGGTACTTTTGGTTTATTAACTTATATATATCGTCACCTAAAACGCAAACTGCCCTATTTAACATTTTACAGGAGAACCAAAAAACTATTTATATAGAAAAGTTTGTTTCAATCAACGCGATTTATTTGAAGTAAATAAACAAATTGTTTAATAGTAAAACTTATCATTTGTTATGATAGTTGACAATGGCGTATATAAAAATGGATAAATTGGACTTTTTACCTTTAATATTTAAATGTTTTTGTATATAGGGCCTTTTGTTTCCTGTCAATAAAATCGATAATTATGGTCGAAGGAGTCCAATTTTTGGCGTAGAAATATGAAATTAAGCATGTAGAGCCCGGATTAAGTAAGAACATATAAACGGGAACTTTTTGATACTTTTTTCATTCTTTAACTGGTAATTTTTGAGTTTGCTATAATATTAAACCCAGAAATTTGAAATTAATCATGTATGTAGATTATTCAAAATTTTATTATATAGATTATCCTCATCGTAATTGAATAAAATAAATATTAAAATAAATATACTTGATTCTAGGTTCAATATTTAAAATCTGTGAAAGTCCCCTTTAAATAAAGACCCTATAAGTTTGATTTTATGACTCTAGTGTCAATATTACAGAAAATTAAAAAAAGCTGTTGAAGAACGAAAAAGTACGAGACAATGACTTTTATAGATTTTCATTTAATCAGGATATTGCATGTTTAATTTTCACCAGAAATTCCTCTCATAGAGATTTTTATACAATCAGGGAGCTGGGTATCCAATTTTATGTTTTTTTATTATTATTATTATAAAAAACACAAAAGTACCAAAAAGTTCCCTTTTATATATTCTCACTTCCTCCGGGCTCTACATGCTTAAATTCATGTTTCTGGGTTCAATATTATAGATAATTCAAAAAGTACCTTTTGAAGAACCAAAAAGTCCCCTTTTAAAGGTTCTCACTTAATCCGGGCTCTACATACCTAATTTCATGTTTCTAGGTTCAATATCATAGAAAATTCGAAAAGTTCCTTTTGAAGAACAAAAAAGTAAAATACCTTTTCCTTTAATTACATGTTTCTAGGTTCAATTTAATAGAAAACTCAAAAAAGTACCAGTCGAAGAACGATAAAGTACCAATAAGTCCCTTTTATAGATTCTCATTTACTCCGGGCTCTACATGCTTAATTTCATGTTTCTATGTTTAATTTTAAAGAAAATTCAAAAAGGTAACTGTGTAGAACGAAAAAGTACCGAAAAATCTCTTTATTAATTTCATGTTTCGATTTCAATATCATAGAAAACTCAAAAAGTACCAGTTGGAGAATGAAAAAGTACCAAAAAATATCACTTGGTACCGGTGTTCCAAATTACACCCCATTAGCATATTTAGTGTTTCTAAATCTAAAAATTGTATATAAATTGGATAATTATGTTTGAATAAAATCAAATATCCCGCTTTTACCCCTTTTGGTACTTTTTTCCTCCCCATTAACGAAATAAAAATTTTATTCCAAAAAGTTGCAACATCGTATTGGGAGCCCGTTATTATGTATTCATATGTTTAAGGGCGGGTTTCTTACTACTCAGTTAAACTAGGCTTAACTTGCTGTTAGATTAAACTCGGAACAAATGTAGGCGGACTTTAACCGATGATTGTGTTTTTCAGTTATGGATTTAAGTTCAGTTAACTTTGTTAGTATTGCCAACTTTTCACTCAAAAATATAAACAATGAACAGCTGTTTTTTGCAAATAATACTTTTGTAAAATGAAAATTTTTGGAAAAATGTTAAATAAACATTTAAAACAATAGTAAATAAAACAAAACGAATCGGAAAATTGCAATTTACTTAAAATATTAAGTTTTTATTCTTCCGAAATCAGTGTTTTATTGTTTTTATTAATTGTGTCTTCTCACTTATAACTTAAGTTTAATTGGCCAATAACACTCAGTAAAACTAAGATAATAAGTAACGTTACTGTTTACTGAAAAACACAAAACATATATTAAACTAGGTTTAAACAAAGAATGTAGATTATCTTTATCTGAAAAACCCGCCCTAAGTTAAAAAACCAAAAACAATGTTCTATGAAAAAAGTACCAAAAATAGGTACAATTTTCACCCCTTATACGTTCGAATATCCAAAAAGTACTAAATTCATATTTTTATTTTTTCGTCAAGTTATAAAGGAGTCAAAAATATTTTTTGATGTTCCCTGGCTTAAAAGATACATGGGGAGCAAAAAGTTCCAAAATACAGTTTTTACCCGTTTATTCCCTAAAGGCCCGAATTTGAAAAAAGTACCAGACACTTATTTTTTAAATGAACGACGATAAGCTTTAAATTGTTTTTGTATCTTTTATAGAGAGTTAAATTTTTTTATTTTTTTCCATCCCTGCATAATTTCTCACACAACTTTTGTGCTTGCTCTATTTTATTGTTATAAATTATACACAAAATCCCACGTTTTTATCTCCCGGATTCCGTTTTTATATAAAATCTTTGGAAATTTGTAAATTAAGCGTATTTGATACTTAGCCGGCTTACAGTCGATTTTAAGCCGCCGCCGATATTTTTAGTGTCAGCCGCCTGGGCTCTGTTCGGAGCAGGTCTCTTTTCGTTACACAATGAGAATTGTTTTTCATTCTCTTGCATTGTCTAAAAAACAATTGCAAATTGTAAAGTGTTGTCAGCAAATTTCATCTTCCACAAAACGTTTAGTATCCACTAGAAAAGTGCTTGAAATGACCGGAGAAACTACGAAAACAAATGCTGCCATCGATTATCCAACTCCTCGCAAAGATGAGAGCTATGTGGAAAAATTACACGGCGTCGAAATCAAAGACGTCTATCGTTGGCTAGAAGACCCTGATTCGGAAGAGACAAAGAAATATGTCGATTTGCAAAATGAAATTAGTCAGCCTTTTTTGGAAAATTTTGAGGCTTGGAAGAAAATCAATGAGAAGTTGTCGAAATTGTGGAATTACGAAAAATATGGTTGCCCCACGAAACATGGTGATTACTATTATTTCTACAAGAATACCGGCTTGCAAAACCAGAGTGTTTTATACCAACAGGACAAGTTGGACGGAGAGCCGCGCTTATTTTTCGATCCTAACGCTTTGTCGACAGATGGCACTATAGCTTTGGCTCAAAAATCATTTTCGGAAGATGGCAAATATATGGCATATGGCTTGAGTGAAAGTGGCTCAGATTGGGTTAAGATTTATGTGCGCAATGTAGAAACCGGCAAAGATTTGGATGAGGTCTTGGAAAAGGTAAAGTTTTCTGACATATCTTGGACCAAAGACAACAAAGGTTTCTTCTACGGTCGTTATCCTGGACAAGAGGGAAAAACAGATGGTTCGGAAACCAAACAAAATGAATTTCAAAAGCTTTACTACCATTATTTGGGACAACCTCAAGAGAAAGATATACTGATAGCAGAGTTTCCCGAAGAGCCAACGTGGCGCATACAATCTGAAGTTTCGGATTGTGGCAAATACCTTATAATGCCCATAGTTAAAGACTGTCGCGATAACATACTCTACTATGCTAATCTAGAAGAGGCTGGTGAAATTACCGGCAAACTGAAAGTTAATAAAATTGTAGAGAAATTTGAGTCCGATTACCAATATGTTACAAATTTGGGTTCAAAGGTTTTCTTTAGAACGAACAAAAATGCTCCCAATTATCGTATTATTGCCATAGATTTTGATGATTATGCTGAAGAAAAATGGGAAACCTTAGTGGCCGAGCATGAAACTGATGTTTTGGATTGGGCCCGTTGTGTGGATGATGACAAACTTGTATTGTGTTATATACAAGACGTCAAGAGTGCCTTACAAGTGAATTCTTTAAAGGACGGCAAATTGATTAGTAAATTTGAGTTGGACATTGGTACGGTAATGTCCTTCTCAGGCGATAAGAAATATTCGGAAGTTTTTTACAATTTTTCATCTTTCCTTAATCCGGGAACCATATATCATTATGACTTTAAGTGGAACGATTTCAAGCCAAAGGTATTGCGTGAAATTAAATTGAATTTGGAAAACTTTTCGGCTGCCAAATACAAGGTGGAACAAGTATTTTACAAGAGCAAGGATGGCACGAAAGTGCCTATGTTTATAATCTACAAAAATACCGATGTCATCAAGCCAAGACCTTGCCTTTTATACGGCTATGGTGGTTTCAATATCAGTATGCAGCCTTCCTTTAGTATTTCTGGTCTTATGTTCATTGACTCGTTCGATGGCGTACTGGCCTATCCCAATTTACGTGGTGGTGGCGAATATGGTGAAAAATGGCATAATGCCGGCCGTTTGTTGAATAAACAAAATGTATTTGATGATTTCCAAACTGCTGCTGAATATTTAATGGCCAATAACTATACTACCAAAGATCGTTTGGTTATACAAGGTGGCTCCAATGGTGGTCTGCTAGTGGGTGCTTGCATAAATCAACGACCCGATCTCTTTGGTGCTGCTGTAGCTCAAGTAGGTGTTTTGGATATGTTACGTTTCCACAAATTCACCATTGGCCATGCCTGGTGTTCGGACTACGGTAATCCCGATGAAAAGGAACATTTCGAGAATCTTTTGAAATATTCGCCACTACACAATGTTCATACACCGAAGTCGCCTGAAGAGGAATATCCTGCTACTTTAATACTAACTGCCGATCATGATGATCGTGTTAGTCCTTTGCATTCATTGAAATTCACTGCCGCTCTACAGGAGGCTGTTCGCAATTCTGAACATCAAAAGAATCCCATTTTATTGCGTGTCTATAGTAAAGCTGGTCATGGTGCTGGCAAGCCAACATCGAAGCGCATCGAGGAGGCCACCGATGTTCTTACGTTTATGCTTAAAAGTCTTAAGGTTGAAAATGTTAATATTTAAAGGAAATAAACCAAGCCAATGTGTATTAACAAAGTTGGTATATCACAACAATCTAGCGCCATCTTTTATAAATAGAACATTTAAAATATTGTTTAAACTAATATTCATTCATACGTAGATATAAATGAAATCGTATTCAAATCTATTATAGCTCTTTCTATATATAAAAACAAACACTTTGTTAGTGCATGATAATAATAAAACTTTTTATATCTATTGTATAACGTTACAAATTATTAAATAAATAAATGCATTTCATAACAGCTAAAAGAAAATTAAATTTGCGTTTGGATTTAATCTCCCTATTCTGCATTTCAATTCGAATCGAAATTTTCTTCGTTTGGCAACTATTGTATTCTGCATTTCGATTCGACTATCCGCCAAATAAACAACAACTTAGAAAGCGTAACTACGATCGTAATGCACAATACACACAATCGTTAAAGCATTGAAACGAAATGGAATTGCTTTTTATTTTTCTTACGATTCAGTTTTTTTGGAATACCTTTTTTCGATCGTTACGTAACTGAATGCGTAAACGTAGAATGTAGAATAGGTGTGAATGTCTAAAGAACTCTCTTCTTCGACTTGGTTGTATTATACAACTTGTATTCCGTTATCCTCTTTATTTGTTTTTTCTAGCGTTTTGTTTCTCAATCTTTGGATCTTCACACTTTACAAAGAGAATCACAATGGTCCCCGAGGGGAGAAGCACCTTTTTATGGTGCATATTAACAGTTTAGCTTGAAGACCGTTACTAGGTAACGGAAGTTTGTTATTTTTTAAAATAATATTCCCGCAACACTTTGAACCAATAAATATTAAGGATAAAGTTGAAAAGGATTCAAAAAAATAAAAACATCCTATTATAAACCTCCTGTAATTATGTCCTCACGTAAAAATTCCTTAAAAAACAACTCGGAGTTCTCATTAAACTCGACTACATCCAATACAAATTCCAATGCCAGTGCAGATATAACGGATAAGTCAATAAATTTAAATGAATTTTTGGATTTTTTAAATTTGTCGTGTCATGTTAATGACATGATTTCCCACAATAGTGAAGAACAACAAAGACAACATAAGGAACATTTTCAAACGACAAAATCGTCTAATGGTGCGACCGGTTTGACCACGGCTCGTCCTAAAACCTATGGTACACAAAGTCCTATAGATTTTCATAAATTATCTCAAAATCGTTTAGTAAATGATTTATATGGTTTTAATCGCCATGTACGTTTACCGGCTGAGGAAATAGGTGAGAATAATGTGGGCGCCGTGGGTGTTGAAGTTACACGTCCTTTACGACGTGCCTCTACCTTAACAACAACTTCAAAAGTATCAAGTAAAAATGCAGAAGGAGGTTTGCATCCGAAATTAAATGAAAAATTGGATTATGTTTTAAATGAGGGCATTTTGGATGCAGTTTTACCTTTTATTTGTCCAGTGCCACTGCCAGCTAATTACACTAGTCGTTTGAAACCCAAACAACAAAGAGAAGGCAAAGATATCAAAAATGTTACAGCCCAATCATCTGTTATGCCTGCCGCGAAGAAACAAATGAGTCAGAATGCGCTGCAAACAAGGATTCCGCCACTAAAGTAAAAGCTAAAACAAGTGTAACACAACTAAAGTCCTCGACAGTGGTTAATGCCACCAAAAAGGAGTAAGTATTATAATATTATAAATACATATATTTTGCGCAAAAAACTGCCACTTGTATTTCTCTTTAAGTCCGGAAGTTGTTATACATGTTTGTGATGAGGTGAAAAATACTTCTAAGGATTTCATGTGTCCTCAGAGTTTGCTCGTCAGCAAGATGGGTTACTTTGCCGATGTTACTGCCGGTCAAAAGCTCGAGGATATGGATATATCGGTACACTGTGACATACAAATCTTCGAATGGCTTATGAAATGGGTAAAATCGGAGAATGCCACTAGCAGCACGTCTAGTGTAGATCCTAACAATGATATGGCACCAAATTTAAATGTTAATAATGTGGTTCCCATATTAGTTTCAGCTAGTTTTTTACAGGTATAATACATAGTTCGAATACGAATATACGAATATTTTAGATACTGATTACGGAGTAAAGTCTCTAAATTTATAATTATTAAAACCAATATACATATATTTTAGATGGAACCCTTGCTTATGGATTGCTTAAGCTTTTGTCACTCCCGCTTGGGTGAAGTGGTACGAGTTTCTACCAATCTCTCCTGTTTAAATGATACCATAATCACCCGCATGGCTGCCATGTTCACTAATGTTGAATTGGAAATGTGTGTGTGATAAAAAGGATCGTTTATTGCCGCGTTTATGGACCAAACTTATCTTGAGTCTTTTCGAACCAGAAACGGAAGCTTTAAGGGGTCATTACTATAGTTTATCGGGTTTATTTAAATGTGCAAAGTATATATCGGCCATTTTATATTTAAAATAAAATGAATACTAATTAAATCATAAATCTTAAATAGATGTCAAAAATGTTTAACCAATACCATGAAGTCCTATATACAGTGTATACCAGGTAATGTACGTTTAAATCGTTGGGGTCAAATTGTTAGTCATCATGTGCGCGAATCTTCATGGGATTTGAATTACTATATAGCCCAACTATTTAAAGAGGTTAAATCGTGGCGTTTGGTCTATTGGAAACTATGGGGTCATGCTCATTATTTGTACTGCTGTCTGTGTGAAATGTACTTTCCGGTTTATCAGATGTCTTGGTGTCGTTATCATCCCGAATCACCTAGCTTTCTCGGTCCTGTTGCCGAGGGTCGTACTACAGGTCCAGCTGGTCGTTATGCTTGTTGTGGCCAACAGGCTTTTCGTTATGAAACCTTACCGGGTCCTCATGTAAGTTATGATTTTAATTTCATTTTCAATATTTTAAAATTTCTTTTACTTTAGGGCTGTCAGTTTCGTGAACATAGCGTTTTAGTAGAAACTGATCGTGAACGTTCTATATTATCTATAGTGCAGTTAGCTATTGAGGGTAAAGCCTTAGGTGATTGCCCTCCACATCGTATGCAAGACTTATTGGCTAATGGAGAAATTGAACACAGATGGATGGGTATATCGTTGATGCCTCAACGTTGTCGTCAGGGTTTGTTGCCGGTTTTGAATCCAGATGGTAAGTTAAGGTTGGACATTAAGTATGACTACTAGTGTGTTTGAGATAAGTAAGTAAGTAAGTAAGTAAGTAAGTAAGTAAGTAAGTAAGTAAGTAAGTAAGTAGTAAGTAAGTAAGTAA